>NC_084741.1:14059001-14089001 GCF_033978785.1 Entelurus aequoreus
CCCTTTAATTTCTCTGTTTATTGTTGTTCTTAATGTTGCTGGGACGGGTTTGGTTTTGGAATTGGATTGCATTATTGTGGTATTGTTGTGTATTGTTTTGTTGATTGATTAATAATAAAAAAAAAATACAAATAAAAAATTAAAAAATAATAAAAAAAGCATGTTGTTTCAACGTTGTATCTGTCTTGTAGAATACTGATTGGGAAATGACCAAAATTCAACGGACATCTCAACGTCACAACCTGACATTGAATAAACGTTGTCAAAAAGCATGTTGTTTCAATGTTGTATTCGTGTTGGAGAAGATTGGTTGGGAAATGACAACATTTCAACGGACGTATCAACGTCACAACCTGACATTGATTAAAGGCCTACTGAAAGCCACTACTACCGACCACGCAGTCTGATAGTTTATATATCAATGATGAAATCTTAACATTGCAACACATGCCAATACGGCCGGGTTAACTTATAAAGTGACATTTTAAATTTCCCGCGAAACTTCCGGCTGAAAACGTCTATGTATGATGACGTTTGCGTGTGACGTCAATCGTTGAAACGGAAGTATTCGGACACATTGAATCCAATACAAAAAGCTCTGTTTTCATCGCAAAATTCCACAGTATTCTGGACATCTGTGTTGGTGAATCTTTAGCAATTTGTTTAATGAACAATGGAGACTGCAAAGAAGAAAGTTGTAGGTGGGATCGGTGTATTAGCGGCTGGCTGCAGCAACACAACCAGGAGGACTTTGACTTGGATAGCAGACGCGCTATCCGACGCTAGCCGCCGACCGCACCGATGATCGGGTGAAGTCCTTCGTCGCTCCGTCGATCGCTGGAACGCAGGTGAGCACGGGTGTTGATGAGCAGATGAGGGCTGGCTGGCGTAGGTGGATAGCTAATGTTTTTAGCATAGCTCTGTGAGGTCCCGTTGCTAAGTTAGCTTCTATGGCGTCGTTAGCAACCGCATTGTTAAGCTTCGCCAGACTGGAAAGCATTAACCGTGTATTTACATGTCCATGGTTTAATAGTATTGTTGATTTTCTGTCTATCCTTCCAGTCAGGGGTTTATTTCTTCTGTTTCTATCTGCAGTTAAGCCCGATGCTATCACGTTAGCTCCGTAGCTAAAGTGCTCCGCCGATGTATTGTCGTGGAGATAAAAGTCACTGTAAATGTCCATTTTGCGTTCTCGACTCTCATTTTCAAGAGGATATAGTATCCGAGGTGGTTTGAAATACAAATCTGTGATCCACAATAGAAAAAGGAGAGTGTGGAATCCAATGAGCCAGCTTGTACCTAAGTTACGGTCAGAGCGAAAAAAGATACGTCCTGCACTGCACTCTAGTCCGTCACTCTCACGTTCCTCATCCACGAATCTTTCATCCTGGCTCAAATTAATGGGGTAATCGTCGCTTTCTCGGTCCGAATCGCTCTCGCTGCTGGTGTAAACAATGGGGAAATGCGAGGAGCCTTTCAACTTGTGACGTCACGCTACTTCCGGTACAGGCAAGGCTTTTTTTTTATCAGCGACCAAAAGTTGCGAACTTTATCGCCGATGTTCTCTACTAAATCCTTCCAGCAAAAATATGGCAATATCGCGAAATGATCAAGTATGACACATAGAATGGATCTGCTATCCCCGTTTGAATAAAAAAATGTCATTTCAGTAGACATTAAACGTTTGTCAAAAAGCATGTTGTTTCAACGTTGTATTTGTGTTATAGAATATTAGTGGAAAAATGACCAAATTTCAATGGTCAAATCAACGTCAGAACCCGACGTTGTTTAAAGGTTGTTAAAAAGCATGTTGTTTCAACGTTGTATTTGTGTTGTAGAATATTGGTTGGGAAATTACCAAAATTCAACGGTCAAATCAACATCAGAACCCGACATTGATTAAGCGGTCAAAAAGCATGTTGTTTCAACGATGTTTTATTTGTATATTTTTGTACAACTTAGAAGTCACACAAAAGGGCAACGCACGTGTTCTTATGTCACATAAGTACCGAGCATGATGGGAAAATTCCCCCAAAAGTGCAGTTTTCCTTATTAAGTGTACTCTCGCAGTAGTAGGAAATATTCCGTCAGGTGCTGTAAAGCGTGACCAACTGTTGCAAAAGGGGGCAAACGTGACTTTCCAGTCATCGAGAAGGATGGTCACACGCTGCTGATGTGGGGAATACACACCAGGAAAGAAGTGAGCGGGCAGGAAAAATACAATAAAACATGTTTTAAACAAACACACACACACGCACGCACGCCAGTGTCAAGGTGCAAGCGTGGCGGTCACCGGTCGACAGCGACTGACGAGAAGACTTGAGTTTTTTCCCCAGGTGGAGGAAAGATATTGACACACTCGTTCTCATTTGCCACATGAAAAGCTTGTTTGAAGACGCAGATGTGGAGGAGAAGAAAAGAAAGAGTGAAGTTAGTCACTCTCCCTGCTCATGATGGGGTCTTCTGGGTGGTTCTCACACACACACACACACACACACACACACACACACACACACACACACACACATGGTCTTGCATTTCCGACCTTCTGGAGACGTGAGAAAAATGCCTCCCTCTTTAGGACCAGCCTTTCTAGATATATAAAGAAGTGTATTTACAAAATTAATAATATATACATACTATGCCAATATAAAAAAGCTTGTTGTGAAAAATGAGTTGGAATTTCACAAGAAAAATGTCACAATCTCACAAGAAAAACGTGGAATTTTGGCAGTATTATAATAAGAGATGTCATTTTATTCAACGCAAGTCAAAATGTTACAAGAAAAACTGAACAGTTGTGTAATATTATGATAAAAGTTGGCATTTTACTCAATAACAGTCACAATTTTACAAGAAAAACTGAACATTTGTGCAATATTATGATAAAAGTTGGAATTTTACTCAATAAAAGTCACAATTTTACAAGAAAAATTTAACATTTGTGCAATATTATGATAAAAGTTGGAATTTTACTCAATAACAGTCACAATTTTACAAAAAAAACTGAACATTTGTGCAATATTATGATAAAAGTTGGAATTTTACTCAATAACAGTCACAATTTTACAAGAAAAACTGAACATTTGTGCAATATTATGATAAATGTCGGAATTTTACTCAATAACAGTCACAATTTTACAAGAAAAACTGAACATTTGTGCAATATTATGATAAAAGTCAGAATTTTACTCAATAACAGTCACAATTTTACAAGAAAAACTGAACATTTGTGCAATATTATGATAAAAGTTGGAATTTTACTCAATAACAGTCACAATTTTACAAGAAAAACTGAACATTTGTGCAATATTATGATAAAAGTTGGAATTTTACTCAATAACAGTCACAATTTTACAAGAAAAACTGAACATTTGTGCAGTATTATGATAAAAATTGGAATTTTACTTAATAACAGTCACAATTTTACAAGAAAAACTGAACATTTGTGCAACATTATGATAAAAGTTGGAATTTTACTCAATAACAGTCACAATTTTACAAGAAAAACTGAACACTTGTGTAATATTATGATAAAAGTTGGCATTTTACTCAATAACAGTCACAATTTTACAAGAAAAACTGAACATTTGTGCAATATTATGATAAAAGTTGGAATTTTACTCAATAACAGTCACAATTTTACAAGAAAAACTGAACATTTGTGCAATATTATGATAAAAGTTGGAATTTTACTTAATAACAGTCACAATTTTACAAGAAAAACTGAACATTTGTGCAACATTATGATAAAAGTTGGAATTTTACTCAATAACAGTCACAATTTTACAAGAAAAACTGAACATTTGTGCAAAAGTATGATAAAAGTCGGAATTTTACTCAATAACAGTCACAATTTTACAAGAAAACTGAACATTTGTGCAATATGATAAAAGTTGGAATTTTACTCAATAACAGTCACAATTTTACAAGAAAAACTGAACATTTGTGCAATATTATGATAAAAGTTGGAATTTTACTCAATAACTCACAATTTTACAAGAAAAACTGAACATTTGTGCAATATTATGATAAAAGTTGGAATTTTACTCAATAACAGTCACAATTTTACAAGAAAAACTGAACATTTGTGCAATATTATGATAAAAGTCGGAATTTTACTCAATAACAGTCACAATTTTACAAGAAAAACTGAACATTTGTGCAATATTATGATAAAAGTTGGAATTTTACTCAATAACAGTCACAATTTTACAAGAAAAACTGAACATTTGTGCAATATTATGATAAAAGTTGGAATTTTACTCAACAGTCACAATTTTACAAGAAAAACTGAACATTTGTGCAATATTATGATAAAAGTTGGAATTTTACTCAATAACAGTCACAATTTTACAAGAAAAACTGAACACTTGTGTAATATTATGATAAAAGTTGGCATTTTACTCAATAACAGTCACAATTTTACAAGAAAAACTGAACATTTGTGCAATATTATGATAAAAGTTGGAATTTTACTCAATAACAGTCACAATTTTACAAAAAAAACTGAACATTTGTGCAATATTATGATAAAAGTTGGAATTTTACTCAATAACAGTCACAATTTTACAAGAAAAACTGAACATTTGTGCAATATTATGATAAAAGTTGGAATTTTACTCAATAACAGTCACAATTTTACAAGAAAAACTGAACATTTGTGCAGTATTATGATAAAAGTTGGAATTTTACTTAATAACAGTCACAATTTTACAAGAAAAACTGAACATTTGTGCAATATTATGATAAAAGTTGGAATTTTACTCAATAACAGTCACAATTTTAAAATAAACCCTGAACATTTGTGCAATATTATGATAAAAGTTGGAATTTTACTCAATAACAGTCACAATTTTACAAGAAAAACTGAACATTTGTGCAATATTAGGATAAAAGTTGGAATTTTACTCAATAAGAGTCACAATTTTACAAGAAAAACTGAACATTTGTGCAATATTATGATAAAAGTTGGAATTTTACTCAATAAGAGTCAAAATTTTACAAGAAAAACTGAACATTTGTGCAATATTATGATAAAAGTTGGAATTTTACTCAATAACAGTCACAATTTTACAAGAAACATTTAACATTTGTGCAATATTATGATAAAAGTTGGAATTTTACTCAATAACAGTCACAATTTTACAAGAAAAACTGAACATTTGTGCAATATTATGATAAAAGTCGTAATTTTACTCAATAACAGTCACAATTTAAAAAAAACAACTGAACATTTGTGCAATATTATGATAAAAGTTGGAATTTTACTCAATAACAGTCACAATTTTACAAGAAAAACTGAACATTTGTGCAATATTATAATAAAAGTTGGCATTTTACTCAATAACAGTCACAATTTTACAAGAAAAACTGAACATTTGTGCAATATTATGATAAAAGTTGGAATTTTACTCAATAACAGTCACAATTTTACAAGAAAAACTGAACATTTGTGCAATATTATGATAAAAGTTGGAATTTTACTCAATAACAGTCACAATTTTACAAGAAAAACTGAACATTTGTGCAATATTATGATAAATGTTGGAATTTTACTCAATAACAGTCACAATTTTACAAGAAAAACTGAACATTTGTGCAATATTATGATAAAAGTTGGAATTTTACTCAATAACAGTCACAATTTTACAAGAAAAACTGAACATTTGTGCAATATTATGATAAAAGTTGGCATTTTACTCAATAACAGTCACAATTTTACAAGAAAAACTGAACATTTGTGCAATATTATGATAAAAGTTGGAATTTTACTCAATAACAGTCACAATTTTACAAGAAAAACTGAACATTTGAGCAATATTATGATAAAAGTTGGAATTTTACTCAATAACAGTCACAATTTTACAAAAAAACTAAACATTTGTGCAATATTATGATAAAAGTTGGAATTTTACTCAATGACAGTCACAATTTTACAAGAAAAACTGAACATTTGTGCAACATTATGATAAAAGTTGGAATTTTACTCAATAACAGTCACAATTTTTCAAGAAAAACGGAACATTTGTGCAATATTATGATAAAAGTTGGAACTTACTCAACAGTCACAATTTTACAAGAAAAACTGAACATTTGTGCAATATTATGATAAAAGTTGGAATTTTACTCAACAGTCACAATTTTACAAGAAAAACTGAACATTTGTGCAATATTATGATAAAAGTCGGAATTTTACTCAATAACAGTCACAATTTTACAAGAAAAACTGAACATTTGTGCAATATTATGATAAAAGTCGGAATTTTACTCAATAACAGTCACAATTTTACAAGAAAAACTGAACATTTGTGCAATATTATGATAAAAGTTGGAATTCTTCTCAATAACAGTCACAATTTTACAAGAAAAACTGAACACTTGTGTAATATTATGATAAAAGTTGGCATTTTACTCAATAACAGTCACAATTTTACAAGAAAAACTGAACATTTGTGCAATATTATGATAAAAGTTGGAATTTTACTCAATAACAGTCACAATTTTACAAGAAAAACTGAACATTTGTGCAATATTATGATAAAAGTTGGAATTTTACTCAATGACAGTCACAATTTTACAAGAAAAACTGAACATTTGTGCAATATTATGATAAAAGTCGGAATTTTACTCAATAACAGTCACAATTTTACAAGAGAAACTGAACATTTGTGCAATATTATGATAAAAGTTGGAATTTTACTCAATAACAGTCACAATTTTACAAGAAAAATTTAACATTTGTGCAATATTATGATAAAAGTTGGAATTTTACTCAATAACAGTCACAATTTTACAAGAAAAACTGAACATTTGTGCAATATTATGATAAAAGTTGGAATTTTACTCAATAACAGTCACAATTTTACAAGAAAAACTGAACATTTGTGCAATATTATGATAAAAGTCAGAATTTTACTCAATAACAGTCCCAATTTTACAAGAAAAACTGAACATTTGTGCAATATATTGATAAAAGTTGGAATTTTACTCAATAACAGTCACAATTTTACAAGAAAAACTGAACATTTGTGCAATATATTGATAAAAGTTGGAATTTTACTCAATAACAGTCACAATTTTACAAGAAAAACTGAACATTTGTGCAATATTATGATAAAAGTTGGAATTTTACTCAATAACAGTCACAATTTTACAAGAAAAACTGAACATTTGTGCAATATTATGATAAAAGTTGGAATTTTACTCAATAACAGTCACAATTTTACAAGAAAAACTGAACATTTGTGCAATATATTGATAAAAGTTGGAATTTTACTCAATAACAGTCACAATTTTACAAGAAAAACTGAACATTTGAGCAATATTATGATAAAAGTTGGAATTTTACTCAATAACAGTCACAATTTTACAAGAAAAACTAAACATTTGTGCAATATTATGATAAAAGTTGGAATTTTACTCAATGACAGTCACAATTTTACAAGAAAAACTGAACATTTGTGCAACATTATGATAAAAGTTGGAATTTTACTCAATAACAGTCACAATTTTTCAAGAAAAACGGAACATTTGTGCAATATTATGATAAAAGTTGGAACTTACTCAACAGTCACAATTTTACAAGAAAAACTGAACATTTGTGCAATATATTGATAAAAGTTGGAATTTTACTCAATAACAGTCACAATTTTTCAAGAAAAACGGAACATTTGTGCAATATTATGATAAAAGTTGGAATTTTACTCAACAGTCACAATTTTACAAGAAAAACTGAACATTTGTGCAATATATTGATAAAAGTTGGAATTTTACTCAATAACAGTCACAATTTTACAAGAAAAACTGAACATTTGTGCAACATTATAATAAAAGTTGGAATTTTACTCAAAAACAGTCACAATTTTACAAGAAAAACTGAACATTTGTGCAATATTATGTAAAAAGTTGGAATTTTACTCAATAACAGTCACAATTTTACAAGAAAAACTGAACATTTGTGCAATATTACGATAAAAGTTGGAATTTTACTCAACAGTCACAATTTTACAAGAAAAACTGAACATTTGTGCAATATTATGATAAAAGTCGGAATTTTACTCAATAACAGTCACAATTTTACAAGAAAAACTGAACATTTGTGCAATATTATGATACAAGTTGGAATTTTACTCAATAACAGTCACAATTTTACAAGAAAAACTGAACATTTGTGCAATATATTGATAAAAGTTGGAATTTTACTCAATAACAGTCACAATTTTACAAGAAAAACTGAACATTTGTGCAACATTATGATAAAAGTTGGAATTTTACTCAATAACAGTCACAATTTTACAAGAAAAACTGAACATTTGTGCAATATATTGATAAAAGTTGGAATGTTACTCAATAACAGTCACAATTTTACAAGAAAAACTGAACATTTGTGCAACATTATGATAAAAGTTGGAATTTTACTCAATAACAGTCACAATTTTTCAAGAAAAACGGAACATTTGTGCAATATTATGATAAAAGTTGGAATTTTACTCAACAGTCACAATTTTACAAGAAAAACTGAACATTTGTGCAATATATTGATAAAAGTTGGAATTTTACTCAATAACAGTCACAATTTTACAAGAAAAACTGAACATTTGTGCAACATTATGATAAAAGTTGGAATTTTACTCAATAACAGTCACAATTTTACAAGAAAAACTGAACATTTGTGCAATATTATGATAAAAGTTGGAATTTTACTCAACAGTCACAATTTTACAAGAAAAACTGAACATTTGTGCAATATTATGATAAAAGTCGGAATTTTACTCAATAACAGTCACAATTTTACAAGAAAAACTGAACATTTGTGCAATATTATGATAAAAGTTGGAATTTTACTCAATAACAGTCACAATTTTACAAGAAAAACTGAACATTTGTGCAATATTATGATAAAAGTCGGAATTTTACTCAATAACAGTCACAATTTTACAAGAAAAACTGAACATTTGTGCAATATTATGATAAAAGTTGGAATTTTACTCAATAACAGTCACAATTTTACAAGAAAAACTGAACATTTGTGCAATATTATGATAAAAGTTGGAATTTTACTCAATAACAGTCACAATTTTACAAGAAAAACTGAACATTTGTGCAATATTATGATAAAAGTTGGAATTTTACTCAACAGTCACAATTTTACAAGAAAAACTGAACATTTGTGCAGTATTATGATAAAAGTTGGAATTTTACTTAATAACAGTCACAATTTTACAAGAAAAACTGAACATTTGTGCAGTATTATGATAAAAGTCGGAATTTTACTCAATAACAGTCACAATTTTACAAGAAAAACTGAACATTTGTGCAATATTATGATAAAAGTTGGAATTTTACTCAATAACAGTCACAATTTTACAAGAAAAACTGAACATTTGTGCAATATTATGATAAAAGTTGGAATTTTACTCAATAAAAGTCACAATTTTACAAGAAAAATTTAACATTTGTGCAATATTATGATAAAAGTTGAAATTTTACTCAATAACAGTCACAATTTTACAAGAAAAACTGAACATTTGTGCAATATTATGATAAAAGTTGGAATTTTACTCAATAACAGTCACAATTTTACAAGAAAAACTGAACATTTGTGCAATATTATGATAAAAGTTGGAATTTTACTCAATAACAGTCACAATTTTACAAGAAAAACTGAACATTTGTGCAATATTATGATAAAAGTTGGAATTTTACTCAATAACAGTCACAATTTTTCAAGAAAAACTGAACATTTGTGCAATATTATGATAAAAGTTGGCATTTTACTCAATAACAGTCACAATTTTACAAGAAAAACTGAACATTTGTGCAATATTATGATAAAAGTTGGAATTTTACTCAATAACAGTCACAATTTTACAAGAAAAACTGAACACTTGTGTAATATTATGATAAAAGTTGGCATTTTACTCAATAACAGTCATAATTTTACAAGAAAAACTGAACATTTGTGCAATTTTATGATAAAAGTTGGAATTTTACTCAATAACAGTCACAATTTTACAAGAAAAACTGAACATTTGTGCAGTATTATGATAAAAGTTGGAATTTTACTTAATAACAGTCACAATTTTACAAGAAAAACTGAACATTTGTGCAATATTATGATAAAAGTTGGAATTTTACTCAATAACAGTCACAATTTAAAAAAAAACCCTGAACATTTGTGCAATATTATGATAAAAGTTGGAATTTTACTCAATAACAGTCACAATTTTACAAGAAAAACTGAACATTTGTGCAATATTATGATAAAAGTTGGAATTTTACTCAATAACAGTCACAATTTTACAAGAAAAACTGAACATTTGTGCAATATTATGATAAAAGTTGGAATTTTACTCAATAACAGTCACAATTTTACAAGAAAAACTGAACATTTGTGCAATATTATGATAAAAGTTGGAATTTTACTCAATAACAGTCACAATTTTACAAGAAAAACTGAACACTTGTGTAATATTATGATAAAAGTTGGCATTTTACTCAATAACAGTCATAATTTTACAAGAAAAACTGAACATTTGTGCAATATTATGATAAAAGTTGGAATTTTACTCAATAACAGTCACAATTTTACAAGAAAAACTGAACATTTGTGCAATATTATGATAAAAGTTGGCATTTTACTCAATAACAGTCACAATTTTACAAGAAAAACTGAACATTTGTGCAATATTATGTAAAAAGTTGGAATTTTACTCAATAACAGTCACAATTTTACAAGAAAAACTGAACATTTGTGCAATATTATGATAAATGTCGGAATTTTACTCAATAAGAGTCACAATTTTACAAGAAAAACTGAACATTTGTGCAATATTATGATAAAAGTTGGAATTTTACTCAATAACAGTCACAATTTTACAAGAAAAACTGAACATTTGTGCAATATTATGATAAAAGTTGGAATTTTACTCAATAACAGTCACAATTTTACAAGAAAAACTGAACATTTGTGCAATATTATGATAAAAGTTGGAATTTTACTCGACAAAAGTCCACATTTTATAGGAAAACTTAGAAAAATTTGGGCAATATAACAATAATCGGAATTTTACTTGGCAAAATTATGGCAAAAGTCATCGTTTTACTCAAAAAATGTCACCGTTTTACGAGAGCAACAAAAAAAATTGGCAATATTATGATAAAAGTTGGAATTTTACTCAATAACAGTCACAATTTTACAAGAAAAACTAAAAATTTGTGCAATATTATGATAAAAGTTGGAATTTTACTCGACAAAAGTCCACATTTTATAAGAAAACTTGAAAAAAGTTGGGCAATATAACAATAATCTGAATTTTACTTGGCAAAATTACGGCAAAAGTCATCGTTTTACTCACAAAATGTCACCGTTTTACGAGAGCAACAACAAAAAATGGCAATATTGTGATTAAAGTCAGAATTTTATATTACAAATGTCACCATTTTGCATTAAAAAGTAATAATTTTACATAAAAAAATGAATAATTTTACGAGAAAATATTGCAATATTACAGAAACAGAAAGAATATGAGAAATTATTCCCGATTTCATAAGAAAAAAGTCAACACATTGTGAGAAAAAGACTGCTTTTAGTTAATTATTTTTATTTTTGAATTTTTTGTTTGTAATTGTTCTTTAATCTTCATTATTTACTTCAAGTTATTACAGTATGTCTCTATATACACATTTATTTATTTTTTTTCAATTAATTTTGGCCAAAAGGGGTGCATTTCAATTTCTTGTTATTTCAATTAACACTTGTTATTTCATATGTTAACCAGAGGGGGAGCACTTTTGAAAAACTGAATATTTGTGCAATATTATGATGAAAGTTGGAATTTTACTCGACAAAAGTCCACATTTTATAAGAAAACTTAAAAAAAGTTGGGCAATATAACAATAATCGGAATTTTACTTGGCAAAATTACGGCAAAAGTCATCGTTTTACTCACAAAATGTCACCGTTTTACGAGAGCAACAAAAAAAATTGGCAATATTATGATAAAAGTTGGAATTTTACTCAATAACAGTCGCAATTTTATAAGAAAAACTAAACATTTGTGCAACATTATGATAAAAGTTGGAATTTTACTCGACAAAAGTCCACATTTTATAAGAAAACTTTAAAAAAGTTGGGCAATATAACAATAATCGGAATTTTACTTGGCAAAATTACGGCAAAAGTCATCGTTTTACTCACAAAATGTCACCGTTTTACGAGAGCAACAAAAAAAATTGGCAATATTATGATAAAAGTTGGAATTTTACTCAATAACAGTCACAATTTTACAAGAAAAACTGAACGTTTGTGCAATATTATGTTTTATAATATTAGAGCAACAAAAAAAAATGGCAATATTGTAATAAAAGTCAGAATTGTATATTACAAATGTCACCATTTTGCATTGAAAAGTAATATTTTTACATAAAAAAAGTCATAATTTCATGAGAAAATATTGCAATATTACAGAAACAGAAAGAATATGAGAAATTGTTCCCGATTTTATAAGAAAAAAGTCGACACATTGTGAGAAAAAGACTGCTTTAAGTTTATTTTAATTTTTTTTTAAATTAGTTTTTAATCTTCATTATTTACGTCATGTTATTACAGTATGTCTCTATATACATATTATTTTATTTTATTTTTTTAAACTAATTTTGGCCAAAGGGGGCGCATTTCAATTTCTTACACACACTTGTTATTTCATATGTTGACCACTTTTAAAAGCGACACACAGTCAATTTTTTTGGGACCACCCTCATGTTGATAGATGTCACCACCAGAGGTGCTAATGAGACATTCTCTATTAGATGCAATGTTATTGGGACCATGATTTATGTCATCACTTGTTCACACCTCCTCATATGGAAGATACTTTTCCTTCTTGATTTCCCAAGAAGGGTAGAAATACAAGAACACACACACACACACACACACACACACACACACACACACACACACACACACACACACACACACACACACACACACACACACACACACACACACACACACACACACACACACACACACACACACACACACACACACTCACTCACACACACACACACGTATTTCTGACCTTCTTGAGACGTGAGAAAAATGCCTCCCTCTTTAGGACCAGCCTTTCTAGATATATAAAGATGTGTATTTACAACATTAATAATATATACATACTATGCACATATAAAAAAAGCTTTTTGTGAAAAATTAGTTGGAATTTCACAAGAAAAACTTGGAATTTTGGCAGTATTATAATAAAAGTCGTCATTTTACTTGACGCAAGTCAAAGTTTTACAAGAAAAACTGAACATTTGTGCAATATTATGATAAAAGTTGGAATTTTACTCACTAATAGTCACAATTTTACAAGAAAAGTTTAAAATGTTGGCAACTTTATAAAAAGAGTCATAATTTTACTCGACAAAAGTCACAATTTTATAAGAAAACTTTAAACATTTTGGCAATGTTATAATAATAATAATCGGAATTTTACTTGGCAAAATTACGACAAAAGTCATCATTTTACTCCAAAAATTTCACTTTTTTACAAGAGCAACAAAATAATTGGCAATATTGTGATAAAAGTCAGAATTTTACATGACAAATGTCACCATTTTGCATTAAAAAGTAATAATTTTACATAAAAAAAGTAATAATTTTACGAGAAAATTTTGCAATATTACAGACACAGAAAGAATATGAGAAATGTTTTGAATTTTTTGTTTGTAATTAGTTTTTAATCTTTTTTTATTTACTTCAAGTTATTACAGTATCTCTCTATATACATATTTATTTATTTATTTTAAATACATTTTGGCCATTTCAAGAAAAGCTTAAAAAGTTGGCAACGTCATGAAAAGAGTCGTAATTCTACTCGACAAAAGTCCTGAGATAGGCTCCAGCACCGCCGCCCCCCCACGACGCGGAACGGGACAAACGGTAGAAAATGGATGGATGGAAAAGTCAAAATTTTATAAGAAAACTTTAAACATTTTGGCAATGTTATAATAATAATCGGAATTTTACTTGGCAAAATTACGACAAAAGTCATAATTTTACTCCAAAAATGTAACTTTTTTACAAGAGCAACAAAATCATTGGCAATATTGTGATAAAAGTCAGAATTTTACATGACAAATGTCACAATTTTGCATTAAATAGTAATAATTCTACATAAAAAAGTAATAATTTTACGAGAAAATATTGCAATATTACAGACACAGAAAGAATATGAGAAATGTTTTGAATTTTTTGTTTGTAATTAGTTTTTCATCTTTTTTTATCTACTTCAAGTTATTACAGTATCTCTCTATATACATATTTATTTGATTTTTTTAAAATAAGTTTTGGCCATTTCAAGAAAAGCTTAAAATGTTGGCAACGTCATGAAAAGAGTCGTAATTCTACTCGACAAAAGTCCTGAGATAGGCTCCAGCACTGCCGCCCCCCCACGACGCGGAACGGGACAAACGGTAGAAAATGGATGGATGGAACAGTCAAAATTTTATAAGAAAACTTTAAACATTTTGGCAATGTTATAATAAAAGTCAAAATTTTACTTGGCAAAATGATGACAAAAGTCATCATTTTACTCAAAAAATTTCACTGTTTTACAAGAACAACAAAAACAATTGGCAATATTGTGATAAAAGTCAGAATTTTATATGACAAATGTCACCATTTTGTGCGTTACAAAGTAATAATTCTACATTAAAAAAAATAATTTTACGAGAAAATATTGCAATATTACAGAAGCAGAAAAAATATGATAAATTGTTCCCTATTTTATAAGGCGCACCCCATGGTTTACAGAAGAAATTAGAGCTCATAAATTATCATGTAGAAAACTGGAACGCAAATGGCGCGCGACTAAACTTGAGGTTTTCCATCAAGCATGGAGTGATAGTTTAATAACCTATAAACGCATGCTTACCTTAGCTAAAGCTAAATACTACTCAAATCTCATCCGCCTCAACAAAAACGATCCTAAATTTCTGTTTAGTACAGTAGCATCGCTAACCCAACAAGGGACTCCTCCCAGTAGCTCCACCCACTCGGCAGATGACTTTATGAATTTCTTTAATAAGAAAATTGAACTCATTAGAAAGGAGATTAAAGACAACGCATCCCAGCTACAACTGGGTTCTATTAACACAAATACGACTGTATATACGACGGACACTGCCCTCCAAAATAGTCTCTCTATTTTTGATGAAATAACATTAGAGGAATTATTACAGCGTGTAAGTGGGATAAAACAAACAACATGTTTACTTGACCCACTTCCTGGGAAACTTATCAAGGAACTGTTTGTATTATTAGGTCCATCAGTGTTAAATATTATAAACTTATCACTTTCCTCTGGCACTGTTCCCCTAGCATTCAAAAAAGCGGTTATTCATCCTCTGCTCAAAAGACCTAACCTCGATCCTGACCTCATGGTAAACTACCGACCAGTCTCCCACCTTCCGTTTATTTCCAAAATTCTCGAAAAAATTGTTGCACAGCAGCTAAATGAACACTTAGTGACTAACAATCTCTGTGAACCTTTTCAATCCGGTTTCAGGGCAAATCACTCTACGGAGACAGCCCTCGCAAAAATGACTAATGATCTATTGCTAACGATGGATTCTGATGCGTCATCTATGTTGCTGCTTCTTGATCTTAGCGCCGCTTTCGATACCGTCGATCATAATATATTATTAGAGCGTATCAAAACACGTATTGGTATGTCAGACTTAGCCTTGTCTTGGTTTAACTCTTATCTTACTGACAGGATGCAGTGTGTCTCCCATAACAATGTGACCTCGGACTATGTCAAGGTAACGTGCGGAGTTCCCCAGGGTTCGGTTCTTGGCCCTGCACTCTTTAGTATTTACATGCTGCCGCTAGGTGACATCATACGCAAGTACGGTGTTAGCTTTCACTGTTATGCTGATGACACTCAACTCTACATGCCCCTAAAGCTGACCAACACGCCGGATTGTAGTCAGCTGGAGGCGTGTCTTAATGAAATTAAACAATGGATGTCCGCTAACTTTTTGCAACTCAACGCTAAGAAAACGGAAATGCTGATTATCGGTCCTGCTAGACACCAACATCTATTTAATAATACCACCTTAACATTTGACAACCAAACAATTAAACAAGGAGACTCGGTAAAGAATCTGGGTATTATCTTCGACCCAACTCTCTCGTTTGAGTCGCACATTAAGAGTGTTACTAAAACGGCCTTCTTTCATCTCCGTAATATCGCTAAAATTCGTTCCATCTTGTCCACTAGCGACGCTGAGATCATTATTCATGCGTTCGTTACGTCTCATCTCGATTACTGTAACGTATTATTTTCGGGCCTCCCTATGTCTAGCATTAAAAGATTACAGTTGGTACAAAATGCGGCTGCAAGGCTTTTGACAAAAACAAGAAAGTTTGATCATATTACGCCTATACTGGCTCACCTGCACTGGCTTCCTGTGCACTTAAGATGCGACTTTAAGGTTTTACTACTTACGTATACCCACATATGCAGTCCTCTCCAAGGTTTCTCATAGTCATTCACCGACGTCCCACTGGGGTGAGTTTTCCTTGCCCGTATGTGGGCTCTGTACCGAGGATGTCGTTGTGGCTTGTATAGCCCTTTGAGACACTTGTGATTTAGGGCTATATAAATAAACATTGATTGATTGATTGATTGATTGAAGAAAAAAGTCGACACATTGTGAGAAAAAGACTGCTTTTAGTTTATTGTTATTATTATTATTATTTTTTTTGTATTTAATTTTTAACTTTGTTATTACAGTATGTCTCTATATACATATTATTTTATTTTATTTTTTTTAAATTAATTTTGGCCAAAGGTGCCTCATTTCAATTTCTTACACACACTTGTTATTTCATATGTTGACCAGAGGGGGAGCACTTCAATTTTTTTTTATTTTATTTTTTTTTTACACACACACTTGTTATTTCATATGTTGCCCACTTTTAAAACTGACACACAGTCAATTTGAAAAATCCCTCCTTTTTGGGACCACCCTCCAACCTCCTCATATGGAAGCTACTTTTCCTTGTTGGCGTCTCAAAAAGGGTGGAAAGACAAGAGCACGCACACACACACACACACTCACACTCACACTCACACTCACACTCACACACTTTATAGGCCCATCAGTGAGTTAATTCAAAACACAAGACTTTTTCAAAGAGTTGTTTTAATATTGGAAAAAAAAAATGCTAAAAACAGACGTAAATAACATGTAGACACGTTATATAATAAAAAAAAAGAACTTTATGTTGGAGGTGACAAAGTGATTAATTAGAAGTTGTTTTGTCCAAAGTGAGTCAGGGGGTCATTTACGGAACAAAGTTCAAGTTTAAAAACAGCAAAAAAGTAAAAAGACGCAAGGTAATCAGAAAGAGATGACATTTTGATGCTACTAATCTTACAATTTGTCACTTATAACAAAAATCTGACACCAAGTTTTGATATATATGTTGTGAAAATGGTAAATAAAAACAGAATACAATGATTTGCAAATCCTTTTCAACTTATATTCAATTGAATAGACTGCAAAGACAAGATATTTAACATTATTTTTTGCAAATATTAGCTCATTTGGAATTTGATGCCTGCGACATGTTTCTAAAAAGCTGGCACGAGTGGCAAAAAAGACTGAGAAAGTTGAGGAATGCTCATCAAACACTTATTTGGAACATCCCACAGGTGAACAGGCTAATTGGGAACAGGTGGGTGCCATGATTGGGTATAAAAGCAGCTTCCATGAAATGCTCAGTCATTCACAAACAAGGACGGGGCGAGGGTCACCACTTTGTCAACAAATGCCTGAGCAAATTGTTGAAGAACAACATTTATCAACCAGCTATTGCAAGGAATTGAGGGATTTCACCATCTACGCTCCGTAATATCATCAAAAGGTTCAGAGAATCTGGAGAAATCACTGCACGTAAGCCATGATATTACGCACCTTCGATCCCTCAGGCGGTACTGCATCAAAAAGCGACATCGGTGTGTAAAGGATATCACCACATGGGCTCAGGAACACTTCAGAAAACCACTGCCAGTAACTACAGTTGGTCGCTACATCTGTAAGTGCAAGTTAAAACTCTACTATGCAAAGCCAAAGCCATTTATCAACAACACCCAGAAATGCCTTCCGGCTTCGCTGGGCCCGAGCTCATCTAAGATGGACTGATGCAAAGTGGAAAAGTGTTCTGTGGTCTGACGAGTCCACATTTCAAATTGTTTTTGGAAACTGTGGACGTCGTGTCCTCCGGACCAAAGAAGAAAAGAACCATCCGGATTGTTCTAGGCGCAAAGTGTAAAAGGCAGCATGTGTGATGGTATGTGGGTGAATTTTATACACTGTTTTTTTCCACTGATTTTTTTACATTGAATTTTCTGATGTTTTGTTTAGTATTTTTTTGCACTGAACATTTTTACACTGATTTATTTACACTGAAATTTCCTGTACTGATTTGTATTATGAGGTTTTATACAGTAAATTTTTTTACACTGAACTTTTTTACACTGAATTTTATACACTGAGGTTTTATACAGTACATTTTTTTACACTGAACTTTTTTGCATGGATTTTTTTTACACTGAATTTTATACACTGAGGTTTTATACAGTGATTTTTTTTACATTGGACTTTTTTTTACACTGATTTTTTTTACACTGAATTTTATACACTGATGTTTTGTTCAGTAATTAGTTTGCACTAAACCTTTTTACACTGATTTTTTCCCCCACTGGATTGTATACACTGAGGTTTTATACAGTACATTTTTTTTACACTGAACTTTTTTTGCATGGATTTTTTTTTACACTGAATTTTATACACTGAGGTTTTATACAGTGATATATTTTTTTACATCGGACTTTTTTTTTTACACTGATTTTTTTACACTGAATTTTATACACTGATGTTTTCTTCAGTAATTAGTTTGCACTGAACCTTTTTACACTGATTTTTTTTACACTGAATTTTATAGACTGAGGTTTTATACAGTACATTTTTTACACAGATTTTTTTTACACTGAATTTTATACACTGATGTTTTGTTCAGTAATTAGTTTGCACTGAACCTTTTTACACTGATTTTTTTTACACTGAATTTTATACACTGATGTTTTGTTCAGTAATTAGTTTGCACTGAACCTTTTTACACTGATTTTTTTCCCCACTGGATTGTATACACTGAGGTTTTATACAGTACATTTTTTTTACACTGAACTTTTTTTGCATGGATTTTTTTTACACTGAATTTTATACACTGAGGTTTTATACAGTGATATATTTTTTTACATCGGACTTTTTTTTTTTACACTGATTTTTTTACACTGAATTTTATACACTGATGTTTTCTTCAGTAATTAGTTTGCACTGAACCTTTTTACACTGATTTTTTTACACTGAATTTTATAGACTAAGGTTTTATACAGTACATTTTTTTACACTGATTTTTTTTTACATTGAATTTTATACACTGATGTTTTGTTCAGTGTTTTGTTTGCACTGTACATTTTTATACTGATTTATTTACACTGAATTTTATACACTGTTTTTTTTTCCACTGAACTTTTTTTCCACTGATTTTTTTACATTGAATTTTATGCACTGATGTTTTGTTCAGTAATTAGTTTGCACTGAACCTTTTTACACTGATTTTTTTCCCCCCACTGGATTGTATACACTGAGGTTTTATACAGTACATTTTTTTACACTGAAATTTTTTGCATGGATTTTTTTACACTGAATTTTATACACTGATGTTTTCTTCAGTAATTAGTTTGCACTGAACCTTTTTACACTGATTTTTTTACACTGAATTTTATACTCTGAGGTTTTATACAGTACATTTTTTTACACTGATTTTTTTACATTGAATTTTATACACTGATGTTTTGTTCAGTATTTTTTTTGCACTGTACATTTTTCCACTGATTTATTTACACTGAATTTTATACACTGTTTTTTTTTCACTGAACTTTTTTTCCACTGATTTTTTTACATTGAATTTTATACACTGTTTTCTTCAGTATTTTTTTTGCACTGAACATTTTTACACTGATTTATTTACACTGAAATTTCCTGCACTGATTTTTATTATGAGGTTTTATACAGTACATTTTTTTACACTGAACATTTTTACAGATATTTTTTTTACCTTGAATTTTATACACCGATGTTTTATTCAGTAATTTTTTTGCACTGAACCTTTTTCCACTGATTTTTTTCCACTTAATTTTATACACTGAAGTTTTATTCACTGTTTTTTTACACTGAAATTTCGTGTACTGATTTTTATTATGAGGTTTTGTACAGTAAATTTTTTTATACTGAACATTTTTACACATATTTTTTTTTACCTTGAATTTTATACACTGATGTTTTGTTTATTAATTTTTTTGCACTGAACCTTTTTCCACTGATTTTTTTCCACTTAATTTTATACACTGAAGTTTTATACACTGAAGTTTTACACTGAAATTTCGTGCACTGATTTTTATAACTTTTTTTTTTACTCTGAATTTTTACCCACTGATTTTTTTTTCATAGACCGATTTGTTGTTAAACTGATTTTTCTGCACTAATTTATTTTTACGCTAAAGTTTTATACACTGATTTGTTTTTTACCCAAAATGTATTTACACTGAATTTTTAGTCAACGAAAGACATGGATGCAAGTATTTTTGACCCACTGATTTTTTTTTATACACTGATTTGCTTTTGTACTGAATTTTTCTTCACTGATTTTTTTACACTGAATTATTTAAATTTAAATCTTTTTGCACCAAATTTTGATACATAGATTTTTTTTAATCCCAAATATTTTTATACTGTATTTTTTGTCAATGAAATTGTCAGCATAATTTGATGTAAATAAAAAAAATCAGTGTATAAAAAAATCAGTGTGGAAAAATGCAGTGCAGAAATATTTGTGGCTTCAAAACTTAAGACCCACTTCCAGTAGATTAAGACTGAAGGAATCGATCCTGCCTAAGAACCAGCCAATGCGGTGTTTCAGACCTAAAGTACTAGAAGTAAGTTAATATTGAGTTTTTATTATGAGTTTATTATGAATCAACAACCAATATTTCTGCAACTAACTTTTCTGCACTGATTTTTTTAAACTAACTATTTTGACACTGTATTTTTTATACTTGATTTTTTTGCACTGACTTATTTTTCTCCATTATTTTTTTCAAACAGATTTATTCGAGTTTTATATACTGAATTTTTTACATTGAATTTTTTAAATTGCATTTTTTTACACTAAATTTTATACATTGAATTTTTTTACACTGAATTTTTTTTACAGTGATTCTTTCGACACATAATTTTTTTACACTGAATTTTTTTGCTCTGAATGTTTTTTACACTACATTTTATACAATGAATTCTTGATACACTGAATTTGTTTGCACTGATTATTTTGACACTGAATTTTTTTTGCACTGAATTTTTTTTACGCTAAATTTTCTACATTAAATTGTTTTTACACTGAAGTTTTATGCCCTGAATTATCTTTTAACACAAAATGTATTGACACTAAAATTGTATTCAATAAATTGACACAATTTTTTTATACTTGTTTTTTTGCGCTGACTTTTTTCCCATTTTTTTTTATTTTTTACATTGAATTGTATTAGTTTGAGTTTTCTACAGTGAATTTTTTACACTGAATTGTTTTACACTGATTCTTTTGACACTGAATTTTTCTGCAATTAATTTTTTTGCACTGATTTTTTTACACTAAATTTGATACATATAATTTTTTTTACACTGATTTTTCTTCACAGTGATTCTTTTGACACATCATTTCTTTACAGGGATTTTTTTTTTTGTAAATTTTTTGTGCACTGAACTTTACACTACGTTTTATACAATTAATTCTTTTTAAAATGAATTTGTTTACACTGATTCTTTTGACACTGAATTCTTTTGACACTGAAGTGTTATGCACTGAATTATTTTTTAACACTAAATTTATTGACACTAAAATTGTATTCAATTAAATAGACACTGAATTTTTTTATACTTGTTTTTTTTGCACTGACTATTTTTTCCTTTATTTTTTTTTAGACTGAATTTTATTAGTTGGAATTTTATAAAGTGAATTTTTTACACTGAAATTTTTTACACTGATTCTTTTGATGCTGAATTTTTCTACAATGAATTTTTTTGCACTGATTTTTTTTTACACAAAATTTTATATATTGAATTTTTTTTTACGGTGAAGTTTTTTTTTGCAGTCATTCTTTCGACACATTTTTTTACACTGATTTTTTTTTGCACTGAATTTTTTTTACAAATACATTTTATACAATTAATTATTTTGACACTGAATTTGTTTACACTGATTCTTTTGACACTGAATTCTTTTTACAATGAAAGTTTTATGCACTGAATTCTTTTTTAACACTGAATTTATTCACACAAAAATTTTATTTAGTTAAATTGACACTATATTTTTGTATACCTGTTTTTTTTGCGCTGACTTTTTTTTCCATTATTTTTTTACAAAGAATTTTATTACACTAATTCTTTTGACACTGAATTTTTTTACAATTAATTTATTTTGCACTGATTTTTTTTTACACAAAATTTTATACATTTGGTTTTTTTTTAGATTTAATTTTTTACAGTGATTCTTTTGATACATAATATTTTTACACTTAATTTTTTTTTGCACTGAATATTTTTACACTAAATTTTATACATTGAATTATTTTTTACACTGAATTATTTTTACAGTGATTCTTTTGACACTGATTTTTTTACAATACATTTTATACATTACATTTTTTAATACATTTTTTTTTTCAGTGATTCTTTTCACACTAAATTGTATTTTTTGCACTGAATTGTTTTTTTTTCCACACTAAATTTCATACATCGAATTAATTTTACTTCAACGTTTTATGCACTGAATAATCTGACAATACATTTTATACATTTAATTTTTTTGATTCAATTTTTTTTACAGTGATTCTTTTGACACAATATTTTTACACTTAATTTTATTTTTTGCACTGAATTTTTTTACACTAAATTTTATACATTGAATAATTTTTTACACTGAATATTTTAACACTGATTCTTTTGACACTAATTTTTTTTTACAATACATTTTATACATTTAATTTTTTTGATTACATTTTTTTTACAGTGATTCTTTTGACACAATTTTTTTTACGTTTACATTTTTTTTTGCACAGAATTATTTTTCACACTAAATAGTTTTTTTTTGCACTGAATTGTTTTTTTTTTTACACAAAATTTCATACATCGAATTCATTTTACCCTGACGTTTTATGCACTGAATTTTTTTTAATACATTTATTGACACAAAAATTGTATTCAATTAAATTGTCAGCATTATTTGATGTTAACTTTTTTTTTTTTTTTTTTAATTCATTTTGCGAAAATTCCACTGGCAAAAATTTCAGTTACATAAATTCAGTGTCTAAAAATTGCTTTCGTAACAAAGCCACGTATTATCCTTCCGTATTTTTGTGTTTCTGTTTGTTCTTTCCTATTTTTTTTTTTTGGAGCAACAAAGTTGGAGCCTGACTTTGGACACCCCTGGTTTAGTCGACTAGTTAAGGGGGGGTCCACTTTGAAGTCGGCGACGTGTGTGTGCACCAGAGCGCATGTTTTTTATTCGCACGTTAGCGCGTGGGAGGAAAAGGGGGAATCCAGGCTTGGTGTAAAAGGGTGTGCATGCTGTACGCGTGTGTAATTACGGCCATGTGGCTGAATAAATGCGGTGTCTGTGTAGCTTGCGCGCGCGGGGGCAACAATGTTTGTGTGCATCTTGTGTGTGTGTGTGTGTGTGTGTGTGTGGCCTTCATATGCCCATTACATTACCCATGACATCAGCGATGAGTGTGTTGAAGCAGCTCGGAGCAGAGAGCCAGCGAGACACTTGGGCTGCGGCCTCCGAGGAAGGGAACCGGTGACACGGCCAGACAAACTTTACTCACACAAGCCTCTCTCAGCGGCGCGGCGCAACACTCTCCGCTCACCTTTCGCTGGCTCGGACCGCACAGGCGCCTCGATTCATGCCAGTGTTTGCCAAAGCCTCTTTAACACGCCGATTGGAACACATTTGGGTCGTATTCTCCGACTACTCAAACACGGCGGTGTTGTTGATGAGGCGGCGGCGGTGCAAACTGCAGGGTCCCCCCCCCGGTCGCAATCCGGCCGTTGTGTCCTTGGGCAAGGCGCTTGACGCACCTTGCTGATGTATGCATGTCGATGAACGTTCAGGGCTGGTCACAAATGTAGCGTTGATTATACGTACTTGTCCTTTAAAACTGACTTCTAAACATCGTTGCAAAATACTTGTTTTTGTAACGTTGGATCAACCTTGTTGGTTGGGAAATGACCACAATTCAATGGTCAAATCAACGTCAAAACCTAACGTTGATTAAACGTTGTCAAAGAGCATGTTGTTTCAACGGGTTGTAGAATATTGGTCGGGAAATGACCAAAATTCAACAGTCAAATCAACGTCAGAACCCAACATTGATTAAACGTTGTCAAAAAGCATGTTGTTTCAACGTTGTGTTGTAGAATATTGGTTGGGAGATGACCACATTTCAATGGTCAAATCAACATTAGAACCCAACATTGATTAAACGTTGTCAAAAAGCATGTTGTTTCAACGTTGTGTTGTAGAATATTGGTTGGGAAATGACCAAAATTCAACGGTCAAATCAACGTCAAAACTCAACATTGATTAAGCGTCAAAAAGCATGTTGTTTCAACGTTGTGTTTGTGTTGTAGGATAATGGTTGGGAAATGACCACATTTCAATGATTAAAACAACGTCAGAACCCAACATTGATTAAACGCTGTCAAAAAGCATGTTGTTTCAACGTTGTGTTGTAGAATATTGGTTGGGAAATGACCACATTTCAATGGTCAAATCAACATTACAACCCAACATTGATTAAACGTTGTCAAAAAGCATGTTGTTTCAACGTTGTGTTGTAGAATATTGGTTGGGAAATGACCAAAATTCAACGGTCAAATCAACGTCAAAACTCAACATTGATTAAGCGTCAAAAAGCATGTTGTTTCAACGTTGTGTTTGTGTTGTAGGATAACGGTTGGGAAATGACCACATTTCAATGATTAAAACAACGTCAGAACCCAACATTGATTAAACGTTGTCAAAAAGCATGTTGTTTCAACGTTGTGTTGTAGTATATTGGTTGGGAAATGACCACATTTCAATGGTCAAATCAACATTAGAACCCAACATTGATTAAACGTTGTCAAAAAGCATGTTTAGACGTTGTGTTGTAGAATATTGGTTGGGAAATGACCAAAATTCAACGGTCAAATCAACGTCAAAACTCAACATTGATTAAGCGTCAAAAAGCATGTTGTTTCAACGTTGTGTTTGTGTTGTAGGATAATGGTTGGGAAATGACCACATTTCAATGATTAAAACAACGTCAGAACCCAACATTGATTAAAGGTTGTCAAAAAGCATGTTGTTTCAACGTTGTGTTTGTGTTGTAGGATAACGGTTGGGAAATGACCACATTTCAATGATTAAAACAACGTCAGAACCCAACATTGATTAAACGTTGTCAAAAAGCATGTTGTTTCAACGTTGTGTTGTAGAATATTGGTTGGGAAATGACCACATTTCAATGGTCAAATCAACATTAGAACCCAACATTGATTAAACGTTGTCAAAAAGCATGTTTCGACGTTGTGTTGTAGAATATTGGTTGGGAAATGACCAAAATTCAACGGTCAAATCAACGTCAAAACTCAACATTGATTAAGCGTCAAAAAGCATGTTGTTTCAACGTTGTGTTTGTGTTGTAGGATAATGGTTGGGAAATGACCACATTTCAATGATTAAAACAACGTCAGAACCCAACATTGATTAAAGGTTGTCAAAAAGCATGTTGTTTCAACGTTGTATTTGTGTTGTAGAATACTGATTGGGAAATGACCAAAATTCAACGGACATATCAACGGCACAACCTGACATTGATTAAACGTTGTCGAAAAGCATGTTGTTTCAACGTTGTATTTGTGTTGTAGAATATTGGTTGGGAAATGACCACATTTCAATGGTCAAATCAACATTAGAACTCAACATTGATAAAACAACGTCAAAAAGCTTGTTGTTTCAACATTGTGTTGTAGAATATTGGTTGGGAAATGACCACAATTCAATGGTCAAATCAATGTCAGAACCCAACATTGAATTAACGTTGTCAAAAAGCATGTTGTTTCAATGTTGTGTTGTAGAATACTGGTTGGGAAATGACCAAATTTCAACGGTCAAATCAACATTAAAACCCAACATTGATTAAACAACGTCAAAAAGCATGTTGTCTCAACGTTGTGTTGTACAATATTAGTCGGGAAATGACCAAAATTTAACGGTCAAATCAACGTCGAAACCTGACATTGAATAAATGTCGTCAAAAAGCATGTTGTTTCAACGTTGTATTTGTGTTGTAGAATATTGGTTAGGAAATGACTCAAATTCAATAATCAAATCAATGTCAAAACCCAACATTGATTAAACGTTGTCAAAAAGCATGTTGTTTCAACGTTGTGTTGTAGAATATTGGTTGGGAAATGACCAAAATTCAACGGTCGAATCAACGTCAAAACTCAACATTGATTAAGCGTAAAAAGCATGTTGTTTCAACGTTGTGTTTGTGTTGTAGGATAATGGTTGGGAAATGACCACATTTCAATGATTAAAACAACGTCAGAACCCAACATTGATTAAAGGTTGTCAAAAAGCATGTTGTTTCAACGTTGTATTTGTGTTGTAGAATACTGATTGGGAAATGACCAAAATTCAACGGACATATCAACGGCACAACCTGACATTGATTAAACGTTGTCGAAAAGCTTGTTGTTTCAACGTTGTATTTGTGTTGTAGAATATTGGTTGGGAAATGACCAAATTTCAATGGTCAAATCAACATTAGAACTCAACATTGATTAAACAACGTCAAAAAGCATGTTGTCTCAACGTTGTGTTGTACAATATTAGTCGGGAAATGACCAAAATTTAACGGCCAAATCAACGTCGAAACCTGACATTGAATAAATGTCGTCAAAAAGCATGTTGTTTCAACGTTGTATTTGTGTTGTAGAATATTGGTTAGGAAATGACTCAAATTCAATAATCAAATCAATGTCAAAACCCAACATTGATTAAACGTTGTCAAAAAGCATGTTGTTTCAATGTTGTGTTGTAGAATACTGGTTGGGAAATGACTGCATATCAATGGTCAAATCAACGTCAGAACCCAACATTGATTAAACGTTGTCAAAAAGCATGTTGTTTCAACGTTGTATCACAATATTGCCAATTATATATATATATATATATATATATAAATAAATAAAATATATATATATATAAATAAATAAATATTTATTAAATATATATATATATATATATATATAAATAAATAAATATTTATTCAATATATATATATAAATAAATAAATAAACATTAAATATATATATATATATAAATAAATAAACATTTATTAAATATATATAAAGAAATAAATAAAATAAATAATAAAATAAATAAATAAATATATATATATATATATATATATATATATATATATATATATATATATATATATATATATATATATATAGCTGAAAAGCGAGGCTGGCAAATAAAGCCCTCTGATGAGTGATCAGAGGCAGGTGAGTCTCCTGATCACTAATCAGAGGCAGGAGTGCATGATCAGCGCTTTCTGGCAGAACAGGAAGTGGAAACTAAAAATAATAGCACTAACGCGGGAAAAACAATAGACACTTTTTGTGTTTTTATTTTATTTTCTATGGTGAAATGCACATAAAGAGTTTTTATTGAATACTGTAGGATCTGAAAGATCTGGGTTCGAATCTCCATTTTCACATCTGGGTGTGGAGTTTGCATTTTCTCTCGGTGCGTGCGTGTGTGGGTCTTCTCCGAGTACTTTGGCTTTCACCCGCATTCCAAGGGCTTGCATTGGAGACTCTTTACCAGAGGTGTCCAAAGTGCGGCCCCGGGGTCCATTTGCGGCATACAGCTAGTTTATTTTTTTTTTTTTTTTACGGTCAACGGCACATTCTAAAAATACTATTAAACAAAACCCAATAGTTTAGAAAAGTGTAATAAAAGAGCAAAAAGTTGCAATGTTGCCTCTAATAACACATTCTGTAAATCCGTCATTGCTCAAAATATAATAATGTATCAAAATCAATGTTGTTATGATTTATTGACCTATTGAAAGCTCCTATTACTTTAAGTATTCCACTTTGAAATTGTTTTTTCAGGAAATTATAGCATATTTTGTGTGTTTGCCATACAAAAACCAATGTTTTCTTTGACAAAAATGGCATAAAACAAACAAGATAGATCTGAAATTCATATAGTTATATCAATCCTTACCCTTTCCATCATTTGTAACTGAGCTACTGTGTGGAACAATTTCCCTTGCGGGGAAATTACACTGATTCTTTTGAATTTATTTTGCACTGATTTTTTTTACACTAAATTTTATACATTTAACAATTTTTACACTGATTCTTTTCTGAGTGATTCTTTTGACACATTTCTTTACACTGATTTTTTTTTTGTACATTATTTTTGCACTGAATAGTTTTTACAACTACATTTAATACAATTAATTATTTTTACACTGGATTTGTTCAAACTGATTCTATTGAAACTGAATTATTTTTACACTGAAGTTTTATGCACTGAATTATTTTTTAATACTGAATTTATTGACACAAAAATGTTATTTAGTTAAATTGACACTGTACTTTTTTATACTTGTTTTTTTTTTGCGCTGAAATTTTTTTCCATATTTTTTTTTTACACTGAATTTTTTACACTAAATTGTAAACATTGAATTATTTTTTACACTGAATATTTGTATTTTTCTATTTCTTTTGACACCATTTTTTTTTTACAATACATTTTATACATTTAATTTTTTTGATTTAATTTTTTTTTACAGTGATTCTTTTGACACCATTTTTTTTTACATTTAAATTTATTCTTGCACTGAATATTTTTTACACTAAATTTTACACATTGGTTTATTTTTCACACTGAATTTTTTTTTAAAGTGATTCTTTTCACACTGAATAGTTTTTTTTGCACTGCATTGTTTTTTTTTTTTACAATAAATTTCATACATCGAATTCATTTTACCTCAACGTTTTATGCACTGAATTATTTTTTAACACTGAATTTATTGACACAAAAATGTTATTTAGTTAAATTGACACTGTACTTTTTTATACTTGTTTTTTTTGCGCTGACTTTTTTTTCCATAATTTTTTTACACTGAATTTTATTACACTGATTTTTTTTTACAATTAATTTATTCAGCCCTAATTTTTTGACACAAAATTTGATACATTACATTTTTTAGATTTTTTTTTACAGTGATTCTTTTGACACAATTTTTTTACACTTAATTTTTTTTTCACTGAATTTTTTTACACTAAATTGTAAACATTGAATTATTTTTTACACTGAATATTTTTATTTTTTTATTTCTTTTGACACTAATTTTTTTTTTTACAATACATTTTATAAATTTAATTTTTTTGATTTAATTTTTTTTACAGTGATTCTTTTGTCACAATTTTTTTTACATTTACATTTTTTTTTACACTGAATATTTTTTACACTAAATTTTACACATTGGATTATTTTTAACACTGAATTTTTTTTACAGTGGTTCTTTTCACACTGAATAGTTTTTTTTGCACTGAATTGTTTTGTTTTTTTTACACTAAATTTCATACATCAAATTAATTTTACCTCAACGTTTTATGCACTGAATTATTTTACAATACATTTTATACATTTAATTTTAAAATTTTTTTTTATATTGCTACTATGGTACATTTTTGGTTTACTTTATACCTGCATTATCCTTTCCATCC
>NC_084741.1:14091501-14144001 GCF_033978785.1 Entelurus aequoreus
TTAATATTTGCTCTCCTATAACAGGATACTTTTAAGTTTCCATGTGACCTTGTCCACACCCCCACCCGCCCCACCTTCGTCATCCGGCCCCTAGTTTATTCCCCCCCCCCCCCCCCTGCGCGGGAGCCCTATTGGAGGGAGGGGGGGTGCCATGGCAACCCGACTTGCCCCCCTGCTGCCCCCTTTTACACCTCAAAGTACGTCAGAGGGCGAGTGAGTGTGTCAAAGTTAATAGTCCGTGAGGGAAATAGTAAGACGCTGGCAGGGGGCCACACTAAAGTGACGTCTCCTCACTGTCTGTCCCTCTTGGGGGGGTCAAGAGACCGTCCTCGAGTCATTTACTGATAGACACGCACATGGAGACGGAGGAGATGGACTCCGGTCGTTGCTAAGATCAGTGACTCACAGGCACGCCACTCGCACATCCATTCACTCTTTGCGGGGCCAAACACCCCCCAAGGTCTGAGGGGTCATCTTTAATACAAAACCCCAAAAGCAGTGAAGTTGTCAGGTTGTGTAAATGGTAAATAGAAAGAGAATACAATGACTAAATCACAAGTGTCTCAAAGGGCTGCACAAGCCACCACGACATCCTCGGTACAGAGCCCACGTAAGGGCAAGGAAAAACTCACAGCCCAGTGGGACGTCGATGTGAATGACTATGAGAAACCTTGGAGAGGACTACAGATGTGGGTGACCCCCCCCCACACCTCTAGGGGGGACCGGATGCAATGGACGTCGAGTGGGTCTGGCATAATATTGTGAAAGTCCAGTCCATAGTGGATCTAACATAATAGTGAGAGTCCAGTCCATAGTGGATCTAACATAATAGTGTGAGGGTCCAGTCCATAGTGGATCTAACATAATAGTGTGGGAGTCCAGTCCATAGTGGATCTAACATAATAGTGTGAGAGTCCAGTCCATAGTGGATCTAACATAATAGTGAGAGTCCAGTCCATAGTGGATCTAACATAATAGTGAGAGTCCAGTCCATAGTGGATCTAACATAATAGTGTGAGAGTCCAGTCCATAGTGGATCTAACACAATAGTGAGAGTCCAGTTCATAGTGGATCTAACATAACAGTGTGAGAGTCCAGTCCATAGTGGATCTAACATAATAGTGAGAGTCCAGTCCATAGTGGACCTAACATAATAGTGAGAGTCCAGTCCATAGTGGATCCAACATAATAGTGAGAGTCCAGTTTATAGTGGATCTAACATAATAGTATGAGAGTCCAGTCCGTAGTGCATCTAACATAATAGTGTGAGAGTCCAGTCCATAGTGGATCTAGCATAATAGTGTGAGAGTCCAGTCCATAGTGGATCTAGCATAATAGTGTGAGAGTTCAGTCCATAGTGGATCTAACATAATAGTGTGAGAGTCCAGTCCATAGTGGATCTAACATAATAATATGAGAGTCCAGTCCATAGTGGATCTAACATAATATTGTGAGAGTCCAGTCCATAGTGGATCTAGCATAATAGTGTGAGAGTCCAGTCCATAGTGGATCTAGCATAATAGTGTGAGAGTCCAGTCCATAGTGGATCTAACATAATAGTGTGAGAGTCCAGTCCATAGTGGATCAAACATAATAGTGTGAGAGTCCAGTTCATAGTGGATCTAACATAATAGTGAGAGTACAGTCCATAGTGGATCTAACATAATAGTGTGAGAGTCCAGTTCATAGTGGATCTAGCATAATAGTGTGAGAGTCCAGTCCATAGTGGATCTAGCATAATAGTGTGAGAGTCCAGTCCATAGTGGATCTAACATAATAGTGTGAGAGTCCAGTCCATAGTGGATCTAACATAATAGTGTGAGAGTCCAGTCCACAGTGGATCTAACATAATAGTGTGAGAGTCCAGTCCATATTGGATCTAACATAATAGTGAGTTTCCATTCCATAGTGGATCTAACATAATAGTGAGAGTCCAGTCTATGGTGGATCTAACATAATCGTGAGAGTCTAGTCCATAGTGGATCTAACATAATAGTGAGAGTCCAGTCTATGGTGGATCTAACATAATAGTGAGAGTCCAGTCCATAGTGGATCTAACATAATAGTGAGAGTCCAGTTCATAGTGGATCTAACATAATAGTGAGAGTCCAGTCCATAGTGGATCTAACATAATAGTGTGAGAGTCCAGTCCATAGTGGATCTAACATAATAGTTTGAGAGTCCAGTCCATAGTGGATCTAACATAATAGTTTGAGAGTCCAGTCCATAGTGGATCTAACATAATAGTGTGAGAGTCCAGTCCATAGTGGATCTAACATAATAGTGTGAGAGTCCAGTCCATAGTGGATCTAACATAATAGTGAGAGTCCAGTCCATAGTGGATCTAACATAATAGTGAGAGTCCAGTCCATAGTGGATCTAACATAATAGTGAGAGTCCAGTCCATAGTGGATCTAACATAATAGTGTGAGAGTCCAGTGCATAGTGGATCCAACATAATAGTGTGAGAGTCCAGTCCATAGTGGATCTAACATAATAGTGTGAGAGTCCAGTCCATAGTGGATCTAACATAATAGTGTGCGAGTCCAGTCCATAGTGGATCTAACATAATAGTGTGAGAGTCCAGTCCATAGTGGATCTAACATAATAGTGTGAGAGTACAGTCCATAGTGGATCTAGCATAATAGTGTGAGAGTCCAGTCCATAGTGGATCTAACATAATAGTGTGAGAGTCCAGTCCATAGTGGATCTAACATAATAGTGTGAGAGTCCAGTCCATAGTGGATCTAACATAATAGTGTGAGAGTCCAGTCCATAGTGGATCTAACATAATAGTGTGAGAGTCCAGTCCATAGTGGATCTAACATAATAGTGTAAGAGTCCAGTCCATAGTGGATCTAACATAATAGTATGAGAGTCCAGTCCATAGTGGATCTAACATAATATTGTGAGAGTCCAGTCCATAGTGGATATAACATAATAGTGAGAGTCCAGTCCATAGTGGATCTAACATAATAGTGAGAGTCCAGTCCATAGTGGATCTAGCATAATAGTGTGAGAGTCCAGTCCATAGTGGATCTAACATAATAGTGTGAGAGTCCAGTCCATAGTGGATCTAACATAATAGTGTGAGAGTCCAGTCCATAGTGGATCTAACATAATAGAGTGAGAGTCCAGTCCATAGTGGATCTAACATAATAGTGTGAGAGTCCAGTCCATAGTGGATCTAATATAATAGTGTGAGAGTCCAGTCCATAGTGGATCCAACATAATAGTGAGAGTGCAGTCCGTAGTGGATCTAACATAATCGTGAGAGTCCAGTCCATAGTGGATCTAACATAATAGTGTGAGAGTCCAGTCCATAGTGGATCTAACATAATAGTGTGAGAGTCCAGTCCATAGTGGATCCAACATAATAGTGAGAGTCCAGTCCGTAGTGGATCTAACATAATAGTGAGAGTCCAGTCCATAGTGGATCTAACATAATAGTGAGAGTCCAGTCCATAGTGGATCTAACATAATAGTGTGAGAGTCCAGTCCATAGTGGATCTAACATAATAGTGTGAGAGTCCAGTCCATAGTGGATCCAACATAATAGTGAGAGTCCAGTCCGTAGTGGATCTAACATAATAGTGAGAGTCCAGTGCATAGTGGGGCCGACAGGAGACCATCCTGAGTGGAGACGGGTCCGCAGCGCAGATATGTCCCCAGCCGATGCACAGGCGAGTGGTCCACCCCGGGTCCCAACTCTGGACAGCCAGCACTTCATCCATGGCCACCGGACCTGTGCCGCCCCCCCTTCACGCAGGAGAGGTTGTCAGAGCAGAAAAGAAAAGAAACGGCAGATCAACTGGTCTAAAAAGGGGGTCTATTTAAAGGCTAGAGTATACAAATGAGTTTTAAGATGGGACTTAAATGCTTCGTCTGAGGTAGCATCTCTAACTTTTACCGGGAGGGCATTCCAGAGTATTATGTGGTTCAATTGACCCCCTTGACCCTTCAAGGATAGTTTGGATCTGAGAGACACACATTCTGGATTTATTTTTATGAAGAGCAATCCATTTTTGGGGTTATAAGGGTATTATTTTAACTACATTTCTGGGTTTTCAAAATAATGAACTATTTTTGGGTTGTTTTTCAATGAGTAACGCATTTTTGGGTAAAAGGTTTTGGTATTTTTTTTAAAAATTAAAAAGGCTCTTTTTCGTGAAGGGAATTGTATTAAGCATTAATCTCATTAACATTATTTACAATCACACATCTTATGTACATGAAAATATTTGTGTCATGATCCGTGGCCCGGATCATGTTTTTCTTATGTTCTGTTATTTTTGGACTCCCTTAGTTCCTGTTTTGTGCCATTTTGGGTTTGTTTTGGTTTCAATGGGGATTAATTGGGTTCACCTGCCTCTGATTAGTGGTCGACTGCAGGTGAGCGTGCTGGCCAGTAACCAGAGGCAGGTGAACCCAATTAATCCCCATAGAAACCAAAACAAACTAGAGGTGCACAAAACAGGAACAAAGGGAGTCCGAAAATAACAGAACATAACAAAAACATGATCCAGGCCACGGATCATGACAATTTGAGCATGCTGCCTGGATCATGTTTGTTTAGTTTTTGACTCCCTCAATTTGTGGGGTTGTGTTTTAGTTGCCATGACTGCAGATTGTTTTCACCTGCCTCTGACTAGTGTTCGGGACGCTCACCTGCTCCCGGGCACTAATCAGAGAGCTACTTATTCCCTGCTTTTCGCCACACTCAGTCTGGCTTTATTATTCGCTTCCAGGTGACAGTTACGACGGCTACTAATTTGATTCCTTAGCTAAACTTTGCATTTTTGGGTTGTTTTTCAATGAGTAACGCATTTTTGGGTAAAAGGTTTTGTTTTGTTTTTTAAATTAAAAAGGCACTTTTTCTTGAAGGGAATTGTATTAAGGATTAATCTCATTAACATTATTTACAATCACACATCTTATGTACATGAAAATATTTGTGTCATTATCCGTGGCCCGGGTCATGTTTTTTTTATGTTCTGTTATTTTTGGACTCCCCTAGTTCCTGTTTTGTGCAATTTTGGGTTTGTTTTGGTTTCTATGGGGATTAATTGGGTTCACCTGCCTCTGGTTAGTGGTTGACTGCAGGTGAGCGTGCCGACCACTAACCAGAGGCAGGTGAACCCAATTAATCCCCATAGAAACCAAAACAAACCCAGAAGTGCACAAAACAGGAACAAAGGGATCAGGACAATTTGAGCATGCTGCCTGGATCATGTTTGTTTAGTTGTTGACTCCCTCAGTTCGTGGGGTTGTGTTTTAGTTGCCATGACTGCAGATTGTTTTCACCTGCCTCTGACTAGTGTTCGGGACGCTCACCTGCTCCCGGGCACTAATCAGAGAGCTACTTATTCCCTGCTTTTTGCCACACTCAGTCTGGCTTCATTATTTGCTTCCAGGCGACAGTTACGACGGCTACTAATTTGATTCCTCAGCTAAGTTTCGCCTTTTTGTTTGCCTGTTTACATGCTAAGCTTTTCTTGTTCGCTATTCCGTTAGCTTGCCGTGCTATCGGCACGCTGGTGCTCTTTTGTTTGTATCCCGCGTGATTCATGGGCATTCAATAATTTCCTTACCTGCACCTTGCCTCCAGAGTTCCTGGGGGAACTATGACCATACACAGCAATTCTTGTAAAACAAATGTCACTCATACCTTGCTTTTGAGTATATTTTAATGGAATAAAAATAATTTTGATCAGTAGTTGGGAAGGAGTAGGACAAACCAGCAGTAAAATGTATCATTTTTAACCAACTATTGGGTCAAGGAGCGCTAAATTGCGCAACACAATAGTTGGGTTGGGAATAACCCAACATTGTAGTGAGCATAACTCAGATTTTGTGGTAAATAAATGCAACCCAATAGTTGGGTTATGAATCAACCAACATTAAGTTATCATAACTCAACTTTTTGGTTAAATAATTCAACGCAAAAGTTGAGTTGAAAAAAATTAACCCAGAATGTTGAGTTAAAATAACTCCAATAAGGGGTTCATCCTTTTCTGAACCAGCAGTTGGGTTAAAATTGGGTTATTTTTTTAAACCCAACATTTTTTTGTGTGTACAACTTGACTTTTGTTCTGCTTTAAGTTGCGAGCATTGAATTTGAGTTATGACTACAAAGCTCCCCAGCGTTATCTGAATAAAACCTGCAAGATCCGACTCAAAACATCCGGTCAACAATGGCCAGCAACGGCCCACGCAACCATTTTTTTCCCCACCGTGAGAACGAAGAAAGCGAGTGCCAGGAAGAAGACCTGGATGACGCTTGTTGAACTGAAGAAACACGTAATCCAAAACACCACCAACAATGTGAGACAGCATTTAAAGGCCTACTGAAAGCCACTACTACCGACCACGCAGTCTGATAGTTTATATATCAATGATGAAATCTTAACATTGCAACACATGCCAATACGGCCGGGTTAACTTATAAAGTGACATTTTAAATTTCCCGCTAAACTTCCGGTTGAAAACGTCTTTGGATGATGACGTATGCGCGTGACGTAGCCAGTGAAACAGAAGTATCGGTACCCCATTGAATACAATACAAAATAGTTCTGTTTTCATCTCATAATTCCACAGTATTCTGGACATCTGCGTTGGTGAATCTTTTGCAATTTGTTTAATGAACAATGGAGACTGCAAAGAAGAAAGCTGTAGGTGGGATCGGTGTATTAGCGGCGGACTACAGCAACACAACCAGGAGGACTTTGACTCGGATAGCAGACGCGCTAGCCGACGCTAGCCACCGACCGCACGGATGATCGTGGTGAAGTCCTTCGTCCTTCCGTCGATCGCTGGAACGCAGGTGAGCACGGGTGTTGATGAGCAGATGAGGGCTGGCTGGCGTAGGTGGAGCGCTAATGTTTTTATTACAGCTCTGTGAGGTTCCGTTACTAAGTTAGCTTCAATGGCGTCATTAGCAACAGCATTTTTAAGCTTCGCCAAGCTGGAAAGCATTAACCGTGTATTTACATGTCCATGGTTTAATAGTATTGTTGATTTTCTGTCTATCCTTCCAGTCAGGGATTTATTTATTTTGTTTCTATATGCAGTTAAGCACGATGCTGTCACGTTAGCTCCGTAGCTAAGTTAGCTTCAATGGCGTCGTTAGCAACAGCATTTTTAAGCTTCGCCAAGCTGGAAAGCATTAACCGTGTATTTACATGTCCCTGGTTTAATAGTATTGTTGATCTTCGGTCTATCCTTCCAGTCAGGGATTTATTTATTTTGTTTCTATATGCAGTTAAGCACGATGCTATCACGTTAGCTCCGTAGCTAAAGTGTTTCGTCGACGTATTGTCGTGGAGATAAAAGTCACTGTGAATGTCCATTTCGCGTTCTCGACTCTCATTTTCAAGATGATATAGTATCCGAGGTGGTTTCAAATACAAATCCGTGATCCACAATAGAAAATGGAGAGAGTGTGGATTCCAATGAGCCATCTTGTACCTAAGTTACGGTGAGAGCGAAAAAATATATGTCTTGCACTGCATTCTAGTCCTTCACTCTAACGTTCCTCATCCACGAATCTTTCATCCTCGCTCAAATTAATGGGGTAATCGTCGCTTTCTCGGTCCGAATAGCTCTAGCTGCGTTGAAAACAATAGGAAAATATGAGGAAGTGAACAACTGACAACTTCACGCTACTTCCGGTAGGGGCAAGGCTTTTTTTTTATCAGAGACCAAAAGTTGCGAACTTTATCGTTGTTGTTCTATACTAAATCCTTTCAGCAAAAATATGGCAATATCGCAAAATGATCAAGTATGACACATAGAATGGATCTGCTATCCCCGTTTAAATAAAAAAATGTCATTTCAGTAGGCCTTTAAATGAACAAGGTTGATTTGAGGGTTTTTAGTTAAAAGCTCCGTCATAGGACCAGTATCAGCTCATAAGTTGAGGTACTACTGTAAATAAACCAGTGCATGGGTCACTGCACTGGACTGGATTGTTTTTCCTGGGTACAGGACCAGACATTTCAACTGTGTCCCTAGGAAAACGACAAACCGGTCTGTGAGTTCAGTTCAACAAAAATTGGAAAATACTTAAATTTTTGCTGGAGATTCCTAAAAACTCTTGAACTCTGTCATATAGATCATCTTTGAATAGCTTCTGAGGAATCGCTCATTAAAAGCAGAAGATTCTCATGAATATACAACACAAGAATAATGGTAAAGACCGAAGTCTGGCCCCTCGGTCCTTAGCTCTCTGGAAATGTGGCCCCCAAAACACTTTACTTGAACAGCCCTGGAATAGGTTGTCCGGTTTTTGGGGTGCACCAGCCATTGTCTTAAGAGTTTTGCCTGCAATGTTCTGTTGCTTCCACTTTGTTCTTGTTTATTCTAGAACACTTTTTTAAAAATATAAACGAGCAGCTAGGGTAACCACAGGTTTTGGTGTCCTCCCTCATATGCGTATGTTCTTTGTCTTTGGCCTGTGGGCTGGTGGGAAATATTGATAACACCGGGTTTCTGTTCCAGTGGGTTGTGCGAGTCAAAAAGTAGGTATTGGTCACTCTCTGTGGGTTTTTGGTAAACCGTGACATTCAGGCCCTGGTCGTCTACAATGTGGACGTCACAATCTGAAAAAACCCCAAAATAAAACATTTAGTCTTTGACATCCTCACATATAAACTTGGTGTTATTGTTCAATGAGTTAATGTACTGTGTGAAGGCCTGTTCTTCTCTGCTTATGATTTTAACACATGTATCGTCCACGTATCTGCCAATGACTTGATACTGTTCATGTATCATCCACATATTTGTACCAATGACCTGGTAATGCTCATGTTTCATCCACATATCTACCAATGTCTTGATACTGTTCATGTATCATCCACATATTAGTACCAATGACCTGGTAATGTTCATGTTTCATCCACGTATCTACCAATGTCTTGATACTGTTCATGTTTCTTCCACATATCAGTACCAATGCCTTGGTACTGCTTGTGTATTATCCACATATTTGGACCAATGACCTGATACTGTTCATGTTCCTTCCACATATCAGTACCAATGCCTTGGTAATGTTTGTGTATTATCCACATATTTGGACCAATGACCTGGTACTGTAAATGTTTAATCCACATATCAGTACCAATGACTTTGTATTGTTCGTGTACTATCCACATATGTGTACCAATGACCTGGTACTGTTCATGTTTCTTCCACATATCAGTAGCAATGCATTGGTACTGTTTGTGTATTATCCACATATTTGTACCAATGACCTGGTACTGTTCATGTTGCATTCACATATTAGTACCAATGACCTGGTACTGTTCATGTTGCATCCACATATTAGTACCAATGCCTTGGTACTGTTTGTGTATTATCCACATATCATTACCAATGCCTTGGTACTGTTTGTGTATGATCCACATATCAGTACCAATGCCTTGGTACTGTTTGTGTATTATCCACATATTTGTACCAGTGACCTGGTACTGTTCATGTTGCATCCACATATTTGTACCAATGACTTGGTACTGTTCACGTTTCATCCACATATCAGTACCAACGACTTGGTACTGTTCATGTTTCATCCACATATCAGTACCAATGACTTGGTACTGTTTGTGTATTATCCACATATTTGCACAAGTGACCTGGCACTGTTCATTTTTCATCCACATATTTGTACCACTGACTTGGTACTGTTAGTGTTGCAACCACATATCAGTACCAATGCCTTGGTACTGGTCATGTTTCATCCACATATCAGTACCAATGCCTTGGTACTGTTCATGTATTATCCACATATTTGTACCAATGACCTAGTACTGTTCATGTTGCATCCACATATTTGTACAAATGACTTGGTACTGGTCATGTTTCATCCACATATCAGTACCAATGACTTAGTACTGTTTGTGTACTATCCACATAATTGTACCGATGACCTGGTGCTGTTCATGTTTCTTCCAGACATCAGTACCAATTCCTTGGTACTGTTCGTGTATTATCCACAATTTGTACCAATGACTTGGTACTGTTCATGTTTCATCCACATATTGGTACCAATGACTTGGTACTGTTACTTTTTCAACCACATATAAGTACCAATGACTTGGTACTAGTCATGTTTCATCCACATATCAGTACCAATGACTTAGTACTGTTTGTGTACTATCCACATAATTGTACCGATGACCTGGTACTGTTCATGTTTCTTCCAGATATCAAGTACCAATGCCTTGGTACTGTTCGTGTATTATCCACATATTTGTACCAATGACTTGGTACTGTTCATGTTTCATCCACATATTGGTACCAATGACTTGGTACTGTTAATGTTTCAACCACATATAAGTACCAATGACTTGGTACTGGTCATGTTTCATCCACATATCAGTACCAATTCCTTGGTACTGTTTGTGTATTATCCACATACTTGTACCAGTGACCTGGTACTGTTCATGTTGCATCCACATATTTGTACCAATGACTTGGTACTGTTCATGTTTCTTCCACATATGGGTACCAATGCCTTGGTACTGGTCATGTTTCATCCACATATCAGTACAAATTACTTGGTACTGTTCATGTATTATCCACATATTTGTACCAATGACCTAGTACTGTTCATGTTGCATCCACATATTTGTACAAATGACTTGGTACTGGTCATGTTTCATCCACATATCAGTACCAATGACTTAGTACTGTTTGTGTACTATCCACATAATTGTACCGATTACCTGGTACTGTTCATGTTTCTTCCAGATATCAGTACCAATGCCTTGGTACTGTTTGTGTATTATCCACATATTTGTACCAATGACTTGGTACTGTTCATGTTTCATCCACATATTGGTACCAATGACTTGGTACTGTTAATGTTTCAACCACATATAAGTACCAATGACTTGGTACTGGTCATGTTTCATCCACATATCGGTACCAATGACTTAGTACTGTTTGTGTACTATCCACATAATTGTACCGATGACCTGGTACTGTTCATGTTTCTTCCAGTTATCAGTACCAATGCCTTGGTACTTATTGTGTATTATCCACATATTTGTACCAATGACTTGGTACTGTTCATGTTTCATCCACATATTGGTACCAATGACTTGGTACTGTTAATGTTTCAACCACATATCAGTACCAATGCCTTGGTACTGGTCATGTTTCATCCACATATAAGTACCAATGACTTAGTACTGTTTGTGTACTATCCACATAATTGTACCAATGACCTGGTACTGTTCATGTTTCTTCCAGATATCAGTACCAATGCCTTGGTACTGTTTGTGTGGGCTTTGTACCGAGGATGTCGTTGTGGCTTGTGCAGCCCTTTGAGACACTTGTGATTTAGGGCTATATAAATAAACATTGATTGATTGATTGATTGATTGATTGATCCACATATTTGTACCAATGACTTGGTAATGTTCTTGTTTCATCCACATATCAGTACCAATGACTTGGTACTGTTTGTGTATTATCCACATATCTGTACCAATGACTACCAATGACTTGGTAATGTTCTTGTTTCATCCACATATCAGTACCAAAGACTTGGTACTGTTTGTGTATTATCCACATATCTGTACCAATGACTACCAATGACTTGATACTGTTCATGTTTCTTCCACATATCAATACCAATGACTTGGTGCTGTTTGTGTATTATCCACATATTTGTACCAATGATCTAGTACTGTTCATGTTTCATCCACATATCAGTACCAATGACTCGGCACTGTTTATGTATCATCCAGATATCTGTACCAAAGACTTAATGTTCATTTATCATCCACATATCAGTACCAAAGACTCGGTACTGTTTGTGTATTATCCACATATCTGTACCAATGACTACCAATGACTTGATACTCTTCATGTTTCTTCCACATATCAGTACCAATGACTCGGCACTGTTTATGTATCATCCAGATATCTGTACCAAAGACTTAATGTTCATGTATCATCCACATATCAGTACCAAAGACTTGGTACTGTTTGTGTATTATCCACATGTCTCTACCAATGACTACCAATGACTTGATACTGTTTATGTTTCTTCCTCATATCAATACCAATGACTTGGTGCTGTTTGTGTATTATCCACACATTTGTACCAATGATCTAGTACTGTTCATGTTTCATCCACATATCAGTACCAATGACTCGGCACTGTTTATGTATCATCCAGATATCTGTACCAAAGACTTAATGTTCATTTATCATCCACATATCAGTACCAAAGACTCGGTACTGTTTGTGTATTATCCACATATCTGTACCAATGACTACCAATGACTTGATACTCTTCATGTTTCTTCCACATATCAGTACCAATGACTCGGCACTGTTTATGTATCATCCAGATATCTGTACCAAAGACTTAATGTTCATGTATCATCCACATATCAGTACCAAAGACTTGGTACTGTTTGTGTATTATCCACATGTCTCTACCAATGACTACCAATGACTTGATACTGTTTATGTTTCTTCCTCATATCAGTACCAATGACTTGGTGCTGTTTGTGTATTATCCACATATTTGTACCAATGATCTGGTACTGTTCATGTTTCATCCACATATCAGTACCAATGACTCGGCACTGTTTATGTATCATCCAGATATCTGTGCCAAAGACTTAATGTTCATGTATCATCCACATATCTATACCAAAGACAATACTATTCATATTTCATCCACATATCTGTACCAAAGACGATACTGTTCATGTTTCATCCACATATCTGTACCAATGACTTGGTAGTGTAAAGGTTTTTACTACCAATTACTTGGTACTGGTCCCCCAAGGGAACAGCTCGGAGCTGTTCTTTCCATGTCTTCTATGTAAAAGTTTTGCCACAATGGGTGATAAAGTTGACGTTGTTCCTCAACTGTCTTTTTGTCGGCAAAATGTTTCCAGGTTCTGTAATATTGTGGAGCTATCTTAAATGACGCAATTAAGCAGCAATCATTACATCAGTCTCTACCGCATCGTGGGTTGGAACGCAAGTAAACAGAGAGGTGACGTCAATAGAAACCATTGTTATGTTAAGAAAGTCCATGGAGTTTTGGACCAGATGTGTTAGGATGAACCAAGGTGCTAAGATGTTAGCCACATACATTATATTGTAAGTTACATAATTATTGCTGCTGACAGTTGTTCTGAGAGGAACTCTATCTTTGTGTGTTTTTGTAAGTCCGTAGATAATAGGGATGGTCTCTTGTGGGTATAAAGTGAACAGCTGATGGTTTCCGTAGTGGTTAATCAAGACGATCTGAACAATTTCAGAGGGGTCGGTCGTATTTGGGGCCGCAAGGTCCGAGATCTAGTCGTAGCAGTCGTATCAAGCCCCTGGGTTGGCCCAGTTTTCATTGACTTTGTGGTGAACATGTCCTCAGGTCGCATCACATTTGGACACACGGTAGTTGTCCGTGGCGCAATTGGTTTCTCAGTGGCAACGGGTCGTTACCTTGATACCTGGACCACTCCCCTTAAAAAGAAGCGGACATATTTAAAGTAGCCATTTGTCCGAGCCCCGTACGATCAAGAGTCAGTAGGAGGAGGGTTCTTTCTGGCGATGCGAGCCAACGACAGTGGGTTAAAATAGTGACAATGCTTTGTGCGCCGAAAACCGTGGTAATGCCGAAATAAAAAAAATAAATGGCCAGGCATCGGGAAGAAGGTGCCATGATCCGTTGCCCAGGTCATGTTTTGTTTAGTTTGATATTTCCTTAGTTGTTGGTTAGTTCGGTTTTCAGCACCCTTGTTTGTTTTCTTTGTTGCCATGGGTGCTGATTTTTGTCACCTGCTTCTGGTTAGTGGTCGAACCCTCACCTGCTCCTGGTCACTAATCAGAGAGCTCCTGACGGACAACCATCCATTGGCATAAAAAATTATGTAATTTTGCACAAAGGATACAAAATACTTTGACTCTTGTTTGATGACTCAATTTATTATTACAACACAGAAGAGCCGTACAAGACCCAAAGTCGAGACATTCCTCCCCAGTCTCCGGTGCCAATGTGCCGCAACCACCGGTGGCTGCTGTCCGTCCGAAACGGCCAAGGAGTCGCAGGGACACATTGTGACATTGATGGGTGGGAAATGAACGAATATGACTATGAATCCGAAACATTAAAAGTATTGGTAAACAAGTGAATTGTGTGTCCTTGCCTTGATCGTTTACTTAGTTGAAATTAAATGTTGGCGCGGCCCGGACGTATGCCACATTTTTGTGCATACGCGAGCTTAGTACATCCCAGATGTAGATGTGGAAACGGGAAACCAAACACAACCTTGCCTCCAAAGCTCCATTCAAGTTCATGAATTGTGTGGCATTATCATTAGAGGTTGTTGTTACAATATAATGATATAGTATCCTGGGCATGACGTTAAAGTGCATCCGGCAGTGGAGGCTCCTCTATGGGGTCTTGGGGCAATAGGAGGTTAACCCCTTTACTACTGTCACCCCATGTGGCCCTTGGCAAAGGCCTAGTACCTGACTGCCCCCTAACCTGGGATACGGTGAAGACCTCAACGGCGGAGCTGGCGGAAGACGGTAGATTTAAGAACTACCACGACGGCTGTGATGGCGGAAGAAGGCTGCAGCAGAAAAGGATCCCCAGTCGCCTTGGACTCCATGCCACTGGACCCTGACCCGATTCTGTCAATGATCGTGTGTCGACTGTCTGTGCACCAGTCTTCCCACGTAAAACAAAGTCACGGGATACATCCCTACCAGGAGGATCGTCATACTCGTTCGAGTGACTGCCGATAATAATAATGATATAATACGTCGGTCATGATCGAAAGTGGTTCCGGTCCGCTTGAGACTCCACGGCTGAAAAGGAGTCCTGGTTCCTGGCCTCTGTGATCTTTGCGGGTACTTAGTGATCCTCCTCTTGTACCCACTGTTGGGATCTTTTGGAAGTGTGTTGTTGTCGTCTTTAGGAAGTGGAAGCAACATGGGACGGCAGTCAGTTGTGTTGACGTTACTGTGAACCTCCTCTTGTCTGCTGGTAGCATTGTGGTGTTTGCATCCTTGGGGAGCCTTCGCACGGGAGGCAGCTCCCGTCACTTTAACCTAATTTGTTCCTGTTAAGTTAGAAATGGTCTCTAGGAACTTGTTGTAGAGTCATGGCAAAAGTCCACTCTTGGAAGTGGTTGGGTTAGATCTCTGTTGGATAATTTCTTTACCGTCTTTTGTGATTGTTTTGGTTCTGTTGTGTTGAACTTTGGTGGTGAAAGTTCACAGACCTCTGCAGATTAAATTGTTTGCAGTTTTGAGGAGTGATTTGACTGATTTTACTTCAATGTTTCCATAGGTAAAACTGACTTGTCTTACTCTCTCATTCAATTATTGTTTTTTTTGCACTGTTTCTAAGTATGTGGTCAAAGTCTTAGCACCTTTGTTTGACGAAACACATCATGTCCATAGATCTGGCACCAGCCGCTAGACTCGATCTGACTAATCTAAATCTTTGACTAGATCTGTTATGATCCGCTGCCCGGATCATAGTTTGTTTACGTTTTCAAGTCAACGTGTGTTTTCAGCACCTTGAGTTTTGTTTGTTTCCGTTGCCATGACGGCAGATTACTTTCACCTGCCTCTGGTTAGTGTTTGGGACGCGCACCTGTTGCCCGGGCGCTAATCAGAGGGCTATTTAGTCTATGCCCTGGCCTCACTCGGTCTGGCTTCCTAATTTGCTGTATGCAACAGATGACGACTATTTTGTTTCCTGCTAGTTTACACGCTAGGCTATTTTTCTTGCTAGCTCCCACGCTAGTCCCTTTGTTTTATGAGCACGTTTTTGTTTGTTCCCGAATGATTTGTTTCTCAAATAAATCATTTTCCTACCTGCACGCTGTGTCCGAAGCCGTCTGCATTCCTGGGAGAACAACCACGCATCATCATGCGACCCAGTCGTCACAAGATCTGGCCAATCTAAGTCTTTGAGCATGAACTGAGGAAGCCTACTGAAGTATTGACACCAGCCGTGAGACTAGATCGGACGAGTCTAAGTCTTAGACTAGATCTGACCAATCGAAGTCTATGAACATGAACTGATGAACCCTACTGAGGTATTGGCACCAGCCGCTAGACTAGATCTGACCAATCTAAGTCTTAGACTAGATGTGACCAATCTAAGTCTTAGACTAAATCTGACCGATCTAAGTCTTAGACTACATCTATGAGCATGAACTGATGAAGTCTACTCGGATGAGAGGCGAAACGTCTTCCAAGACAAACCAAACAGTCCAATTGCCATCGATTGAGTTCCCTGAGATTACAATGACCTGGATGAATGAGAACATTCACAGACATCATGTCCATCAGTTCGTAGAGTTTGTAAACAAGGTCAGAGACCTAAAACTGGGCAAGGATGGTTTCATTTGACTTCACCGCCCCGTTCGCTTGTGTTCAGACCCAGGATGCAGTAGAGACTGATGCGACAATCACTGCCCGACCAAGAGAGATCCACAAAAAAACAGAACTTTGCCTTAATACCACATATTGTCAGTTCACGGGAACATTTTATTGAGGAAAACTCTTTGGTTGTGCTATGGGTTCAACTCTATACCCCAATGGGGCAGACCTTTACAGGCAGAGCTCTGAGCTCTTTTAGGGGAACAGTACAGAGTTATCGGTACAGTCATGAGGATGAAACATCCTTTGAACTCCGAAGTCAAGAAGAACGAGAAAATGTCAAAGACATTACTTTTCTTTTTTTGGACTGTGACGTCCACATTGGAGAGGACAGGGGCCTGAATGTCACGGTTTACCAAAGTCCCACACAGACTGACCAATAACTACTCTTTTGGACTCGCACCACCCACTGGAACAGTAAATGGGTGTTATCAATATTTCCCAGCAGCCCACGGGCTAAAGACAAAGAACATCTGAGGGAGGCCATCAAAACCTGTGATTACCCCAGCTGGTTGTTTATATATAAAAAAAAGTGTTCCAGAAGGAACAAGAATAAAGTGGATTACCTACACAAATAATCTGTCCAGTGCAATGACCAGTGCAAGGATCCATGTACAGGTATATTATCATTTATGTATTGATTTGTATATTAGAGAAGTAAGCATAGACAATATATGGGCGATAATAGACCGTCACATGTCCACGAATAAAGGTTTTGCCTTTTCTTTTTAAAGAAAACATTTTTTTTTTTACATGATTAAAGTCAAATATATTGTGAAAAAAAATGTCATACTCTTTTTAGAAAAAAGTTGCAATACTGTGAGAAAAAGTTGTCATACAAGAATTTTTAGTAATATTCTGATATTTTTTTATTTTTTTACTAGAAAGATTTATATAACTTTACAAGATTAGAGTCAAATATATTGCGGGGAAAATGTTATACTGTTTTTAGAAGAAAGTCGCAATATTGTGAGAAAAATTTGTCATAAAAGATTTTTTAGGAATATTCTGAATTCTTTTTTTTTTTTACAAAAAAGTCAACAAGGTTGTCATTCTGCATTAATTATGTTGTATTATTTCGAGAAAAAAATGTTCAAGAAAAAATTATGACATTTTACAGGATAAAAATCTAATATTTATAAAAAGTTTTGTCTTTCATTTCTTTTTTGATTTTTTTTTTTTTAGAAAAGAAGACAATATTGTGAGAGGAAAAAAGTTATTTTACAATAATTGTGTGAAGAAAAAAAAGAAAAACAATTATTTTTAATGATAAAAGTCAACTATAATGTTTTTAGAAAAAAGTTGCAATATTGTGAGAAAAAGTTGTCATAAAAATTTGTAGTAATATTCTGAGATATATTTTTTTACTAGAAACATTTATATAATTTTACAAGATTAATGTCAAATATATGGTGGGAAAAAGTATTTTTTTAAATTTTTTTTTTAGAAAAAAGTTAGTTATATTTTCAGAAACAGGTTGTCATTGCGTAAAAATTGTGTCGGAATATTTTGATAAAAAAAATACAAGGACAAACTATGACATTTTACAGTATTAGAATTTAAAAAAAAAAAAAAAAAAATATATATATATATATATATATATATTTATTAATTTTACTATATATATATATATATATATACATATATTTATTAATTTTAATATATATATATATATATATATATATATATATATATATATATATATATATATATATATATATATATATATATATATATATATATATATACATATATATATATATGTGTGAAATGAAAATGTTATTTTAAAGAACTTTGTGAAAATATTTTCAGAAAAAAATATTTAAAAAAAACTGTATTTTTTTAAAGAAAATTAATGCTATTTTACATGTTTAAAGTCAAATATATTGTGAAAAAATGTTTTATACTGTTTTTAGAACAAAGTCGCAATATTGTGAGAAAAGGTTGTCGTACAAGATTTTCAGGAATATTTTGAGATTTTTTTCATAAGAAAAAAAAAAAAAATTCTACAAGATTAAAGTCAAATATATTGTGGAAAAAAAGTATTGTTTTTTTTTGGAAAAAGTATATTTTGAGAAAAAGGTTGTCATTGTGCAAGAAATATGTCATATTAATTTGAGGCAAAAACATTTACAAGAATAAATTATGACATTTTACAGGATGAAAATCAAATGTATTGTAAAATATATATATATTTTTTCATATATATATTTTTAGAAAAAAGGCAAAACAGAGTAAAAATTTATTTTACGGGAAAAATATTGAAAGAAAATTTGTATTTTTTTCAAGAAAAAAATATACAAGTGTACATGTATATATATATATATATATATATATATATATATATATATATATATATATATATATATATATATATATATATATATATATATATATATATATATATATATATATATATATATATATTTTACAAAAACGTTAGTAATATTTAGAGAAAAAGGTTGTCATTGTACAATAATTATGTCGGAATATTTTGAAAAATAAGATAAGATAAGAGAATATTATGACATTTTACATGATTACAATCAAATATTTTGTACAATTTTTATTTTTTTATTTTTTTTTTAGGAAAAGGCAATATTGTGAGAGAAAAGTAAATTTACAAGATTTGTGTACAAATATTTTCATAAAAAATATTTAAAGAAAAATGTTAATTTTTAAATGAAAAAAAAAAGCTATTTTACATGATTAAAGTAAAATATATTGTAAAACAAAATGTTATACTGTTCTTAGAAAAATGTTGAAATATTGTGAGAAAAGTTGTCATACAATATTTTTAGGAATATTTTGAGATTTTTTTTTTTTACAAGAAAAAAATATATAATTTAAAAAAATTAAAGTCAAATATATTGTGGAAAAAAAGTTTTAATTTTTTTATTTTTAGAAAAAAGTATATTTAGAGAAAAAGGTTGTCTTGTGCAATAAATATGTCATATTATTTGAGGAAAAAACATTTACAAAAAAAATATGACATTTTACAGGATGAAAATTAAATTTATTGTTAAAATAATTTTAAAAAAAAGTTGCAACATTGTGAGAAAAAATTGTCATACAAACATTTTTAGAACTATTCTGAGATATTTTTTCACAAGAAAAAAAAATAAAATTACAAGATTTTTATTTTATTTTATTTTATTAATTTATTTAGAAAAATGTTAGTAATATTTTCAGGAAAGGGTTGTCATTGTACAATAATTATGTCAGAATATTTTCAAAAATAAGATAAACATTTTACAAGAAAAAATTATGACATTTTACACGATTACAATCAAATATTTTGTAAAAAGATACATACATTTTTTCAGGAAAAGGCAATATTGTGAGAAAAATAGTAATTTTACAAGATTTGTGTACAAATATTTTCATAAAAAAATATTTGAAGAACAATTTTTATTTTTAAATGAAAAAAAATGGCCATTTTACATGATTAAAGTCAAATATGTTGTAAAACAAAATGTTATACTGTCTTTAGAAAAATGTTGAAATAATGTGAGAAAAGCTGTCGTACAATATTTTTAGATCTTTTTTACAACAAAAAAATACATAATTTTATAAGATTAAAGTCAAATATATTGTGGAAAAAAAAATATTGTTTTTTTTTTTATAGAAAATACTATATTTTGAGAAAAAGGTTGTCATTGTGCAAGAAATATGTAATATTATTTGAAGAAAAACCATTTAGAAGAACAAATATGACATTTTACAGGATGAAAATCAAATATATTGTAAAAAAAAGTATTTAAAAAAAAGTTGCAATATTGTGAGAAAAAGTTGTCATACAAACATTTTTAGAACTATGAGATATTTTTTCACAAGAAAAAAAAAATAAATTACAAGGTTTTTATTTTATCTTATTTTATTAATTTATTTAGAAAAATGTTAGTAATATTTTGAGGAAAGGGTTGTCATTGTATAATAATTATGTCGGAATATTTAAAAAAGTAAGATAAACATTTTACAAGAAAAAATTATGACATTTTACACGATTACAATCAAATATTTTGTAAAAAAATATATACATTTTTTCAGAAAAAGGCAATATTGTGAGAGAAAAAAGTAATTTTACAAGATTTGTGTACAAATATTTTCATAAAAAAATATTTGAAGAACAATTCTTATTTTTAAATGAAAAAAAAAGACATTTTACATGATTAAAGTCAGATATATTGTCACAAAATGTTAATAATGTGAGAAAAGCTGTCGTACAATATTTTTAGATTTTTTTTACAACAAAAAAATACATAATTTTACAAGATTAAAGTCTAATATATTGTGGAAAAAATATATAGTTTTTTTTTTTTTTTTAGAAAATTGCATATTTTGAGAAAAAGATTGTCATTGTGCAAGAAATATGTAATATTATTTGAAGAAAAAACATTTAGAAGAACAAATATGACATTTTACAGGATGAAAATCAAATGTATTGTAAAAAAAAGTATTTAAAAAAAAGTTGCAATATTGTGAGAAAAAGTTGTCATACAATTTTTTTTTTAAATATTCTGAGTTATTTTTTCACAAAAAAAAACCAATAATAAAAACATAATAAGATTTGGAACACGTTCAGAAAACCTTGGTAGTTCTAGCTTTAAAGAACACATTTTGCAGTACAATATATACAAATATATCAGTATTTATGAAAAAAAAAGAATATAAAAAACAAAATTAAAAAATAATAAGAAATAAGTATTGACAATAACATACTAATAACAATAACTACAATGTAAACAATACTGCTAGTAATATAACTTTGACTAGTGATAATTATATTTGCTTCAAAACAAAAATATTTGGATTATAAAACATTTTTTATGAAGTAACAAAACGGCTGAGATGATTCTTCCAGTGAATATTATTGTTAAGTTATTAAGTATTACTTATTTCCTGTTTTCAAATGAAAACCTTTCCCCCGTGGGGCTTTCTCTTGTCATTTTTGCCTCCGTCTCATTCCTGCAATGAATCAGCAGCACTTGAATTGCCACCAGTCTGCTTTTTGGTCCATCTTTTGCAGGAAAGCAGACTTTTCATGAACTGGACTTGGGACCTGAGTCACCTGTCTGGTCTCTCCAGCATTTATTATTATTATTGTAATTATTATTGACATTATTTTTACTCTTTTGCTCCGTATAGCCTGTGAGGAGCATGGTGGAACAGTTCTTTGGTACCAGGCCAGATACTTCACTCAGACTACAATCACACCGCAGGGCAAAGTGGCCCAAATTGGATTTTTTTTCGAGATCTGGTTCTGATCTGATTCTAAAGAAACAACTTTTTTACAAAATATTTGATTATTGACCTGTAAAATGTCGTAATTTTTTCTTGTAAATATTTTTTCCTCAAATTAATATGACATATTTCTTGCAGAATGACAAATTTTTTTTCTCAAAATATACTTTTTTCTAAATAAAAATAAATAAATTTAGGGATTTCACCATCAACGGTCCGTAATATCATCAAAAGGTTCAGAGAATCCGGAGAAATCACTGCACGTAAGCAGCAAGGCTGAAAACCAACATTGAATGCCCGTGACTTTCGATCCCTCAGGCGGTACTGCATCAAAAAGCGACATCAGTGTGTAAAGGATATCACCACATGGGCTCAGGAACACTTCAGAAAACCACTGTCAGTAACTACAGTTGGTCGCTACATCTGTAAGTGCAAGTTAAAACTCTACAATGCAAAGCGAAAGCCATTTATCAACAACACCCAGAAACGCCCGCCGTCTTTTCTGGGACCGAGCTCATCTAAGATGGACTGATGCAAAGTGGAAAAGTGCTCTGTGGTCTGGCGAGTCCACATTTCAAATTGTTTTTGGAAACTGTGGACGTCGTGTCTTCCGGACTGAAGAGGAAAAGAACCAGGTGCAAAGTGTAAAAGCCAGCATCTGTGATGATACGGGGGTATATTAGTGTCCAAGGCATGGGTAACTTACACATCTGTGAAGGCACCATTAATGCCGAAAGGTACGTACAGGTTTTGGAGCAACACATGTCGCCATCCGAGCAACGTTATCATGGGCGCCCCTGCTTATTTCAGCAAGACGATGCCAAGCCACGTGTTACAACAGCGTGGCTTCATAGTAAAAGAGTGCGGGTGCTGGACTGGCCTGCCGGTAGTCCAGACCTGTCTCCCATTGAAAATGTGTGGCGCATTATGAAGGCTAACATAGCACAACGGGGACTGTTGCGCCCCAAAAAGTGTTAAAACTGTAAACATCGCAATTACAGCTGTACATCAAACAAAAATGGGAAATAATTCCACTTAAAAAAAATTGGTCTCCTCAGTTCCCAAACCTTTACAGAGGGTTGTTAAAAGGAAAGGCCATGTAACACAGTGGTAAAAATGCCCCTGTGACAACTTTTTTGCAATGTGTTGCTGCCATTAAATTCTAAGTTCATGATTATTTGCAAAAAAAAATATGTTTTTCTGTTCGAACATGAAGTATCTTGTCTTTGCCGTCCATCCAATTGAATATAAGTTGAAAAGGATTTGCAAATCATCGTATTCTCTTTTTATTTACCATTTACACAACGTGCCAACTTCACCGCTTTCGGGTTTTGTACGTCAATAATCGATGTTTGGACATTCGCCGGTCGATTCATGACGTTCTAACCGTGATGCACGGGAGAATTAATCATCTTTCCACCTGGAGTCGCTTCGTGTCGCCTCGGTTGTTCTGCCGAGTGCGGATGATTCAGCTCTCCAGCCTTGCAGCGGCGACAGAAGTCAGACGGAGGAAGAACCCCCACGCGCAAACTCAGCTACCGTAAGAAAAACGGAACTTTTTACTGCGCAAACATTGTTTTCCTTTTGGCCCTTCCTTCTCAGGCTGGTGTCAACCTGCCTCCGCCGCTCCGGCTTCCACCTTCTCAGCCGGCCTAAACATTCTTTCCTGGCCCGTCACCGTGCGCAGCGTCTGTCTGCGTCCCCCCCGGTGGCTTCCTCCACTTTCCAGAGTGCTTCATCTCACTTTCCCCTCTCTCCCACGCAACTCCACTTGACTCCGCCGTGCTCCCCGCCAAACGTAAACAGTGCCAGTCTCCCGTGCCACAACCCCCGTAAATCGATGATAAACCATGCTTCCATTTGGGCTGCGTTCCCCCCCTCGGAGACATTCGCCGTGTCCCCCCTTTGTCTGATCCTACGTATCAAAGCTGACGGTGCTTTACCGGCACCTCATACGTCACGGAGGCCCCCGTGGCTTTTCTCCGGAAGCGACACTCGCGGGAAGTTAGAAGGGCAGACAAAAGGAAGAGTTTTGTTACGTCTCCGTCGTCAATGACGTGGTGGGGGTGGCTGCAGACCCACAGGAGCACCACGCAGATATGCTTACGTCCATGCAGGCAATGCATCACCCGCTGCCCCCGTTAACGTGACACCACCTCACTGACGCACTTCATTTAATTAAGGCTCGTTACCGTCGTAAATCAGGGAGCAGATAACGCGCACGCGTACATCACGGCCGTATTGATTCCTGTCGGCCGGCTTCCCGTGCGTCAGCTCCCTGAGTGTGTACATTTCGTCACGACTGTGAGCAAACACAGGAAAGGAAATTTCATATCCGCACGTTGCCAAGCTTTTGTGCTTCCCCTGAACATGGCTCTGCACCTGAAGACGTCTCAGAAACCGCTGACACATGAAGGGAGGGAAAGTTTCTCGGGCAAACATAGGTCTGGGACTTTCAGACCAGAGGTGCCCCCCAAAGGGATTGCAGCCCTTCTACTTTGACTTTGACCACAGACTCAGGAACGGACCTGAAGTTCCCAAAGTACCCTAAAACGTTTAGACCTTATGGACAATCCCATGTTTCATTTGGTACCTCTTGGGTTCTCTTAGGTGCCTTCCCAAACCGAGAGAAAAAGTCCACAGACTCAGGAAAGGACCTGAAGTTCCCAAAGTACCCCAGAAAGGACCAGCTACCCCAAATTGTTTCAGGGGACCCCAAATAGTCCCAAAGTACCCCAAACGTTTAGACTTTATGGACAATCCCATGTTTCATTTGGTACCTCTTGGGTTCTCTTAGGTGTCTTCCCAAACCGAGAGAAAAAGTCCACAGACTCAGGAAAGGACCTGAAGTTCCCAAAGTACCCCAGAAAGAACCAACTACCCCAAAATGTCCCAGGGGCCCAAAATAGTCCCAAAGTACCCCAAAACGTTTAGCCCTTTGGACAATCCCATGTTTCATTTGGTACCTCTTGGGTTCTTTTAGGACCTTCCCAAGCCAAGAGAAAAAGTCCACAGACTCAGGAAAGGACCTGAAGTTCCCAAAGTACCCCAGAAAGGACCAGCTACCCCAAAATGTCCCAGGGGCCCAAAATAGACCCAAAGTACCCCAAAACGTTCAGCCCTTCGGACAATCCCATGTTTCATTTGGTACCTCTTGGGTTCTCTTAGGTGTCTTCCCAAACCGAGAGAAAAGGTCCACAGACTCAGGAAAGGACCTGAAGTTCCCAAAGTACCCCAGAAAGGACCAGCTACCCCAAAATGTCCCAGGGGCCCAAAATAGTCCCAAAGTACCCCAAAACGTTTAGCCCTTTGGACAATCCCATGTTTCATTTGGTACCTCTTGGGTTCTCTTAGGTGTCTTCCCAAACCGAGAGAAAAAGTCCACAGACTCAGGAAAGGACCTGAAGTTCCCAAAGTACCCCAGAAAGGACCAGCTACCCCAAAATGTCCCAGGGGCCCAAAATAGACCCAAATTACCCCAAAACGTTTAGCCCTTCGGACAATCCCATGTTTCATTTGGTACCTCTTGGGTTCTCTTAGGTGTCTTCCCAAACCGAGAGAAAAAGTCCACAGACTCAGGAAAGGACCTGAAGTTCCCAAAGTACCCCAGAAAGGACCAGCTACCCCAAAATGTCCCAGGGGCCCAAAATAGACCCAAAGTACCCCAAAACGTTTAGCCCTTCGGACAATCCCATGTTTCATTTGGTACCTCTTGGGTTCTCTTAGGTGTCTTCCCAAACCGAGAGAAAAAGTCCACAGACTCAGGAAAGGACCTGAAGTTCCCAAATTACCCCAGAAAGGACCAGCTACCCCAAATTGTCCCAGTGGACCCCAAATAGTCCCAAATTACCCCAAAACGTTTAGCCCTTTGGACAATCCCATGTTTCATTTGGTACCTCTTGGGTTCTTTTAGGTGCCTTCCCAAACCGAGAGAAAAAGTCCACAGACTCAGGAAAGGACCTGAAGTTCCCAAAGTACCCCAGAAAGGACCAGCTACCCCAACATGTCCCAGGGGCCCAAAATAGACCCAAAGTACCCCAAAACGTTTAGCCCTTCGGACAATCCCATGTTTCATTTGGTACCTCTTGGGTTCTTTTAGGTGCCTTCCCAAACCGAGAGAAAAAGTCCACAGACTCAGGAAAGGACCTGAAGTTCCCAAATTACCCCAGAAAGGACCAGCTACCCCAAATTGTTTCAGGGGACCCCAAATAGTCCCAAAGTACCCCAAACGTTTAGACTTTATGGACAATCCCATGTTTCATTTGGTACCTCTTGGGTTCTTTTAGGTGCCTTCCCAAACCGAGAGAAAAAGTCCACAGACTCAGGAAAGGACCTGAAGTTCCCAAAGTACCCCAGAAAGGACCAGCTACCCCAAAATGTCCAGGGGCCCAAAATAGACCCAAAGTACCCCAAAACGTTTAGCCCTTCGGACAATCCCATGTTTCATTTGGTACCTCTTGGGTTCTTTTAGGTGCCTTCCCAAACCGAGAGAAAAAGTCCACAGACTCAGGAAAGGACCTGAAGTTCCCAAAGTACCCCAGAAAGGACCAGCTACCCCAAAATGTCCCAGGGGCCCAAAATAGTCCCAAAGTACCCCAAAACGTTTAGCCCTTTGGACAATCCCATGTTTCATTTGGTACCTCTTGGGTTCTCTTAGGTGTCTTCCCAAACCGAGAGAAAAAGTCCACAGACTCAGGAAAGGACCTGAAGTTCCCAAAGTACCCCAGAAAGGACCAGCTACCCCAAATTGTCCCAGTGGACCCCAAATAGTCCCAAATTACCCCAAAACGTTTAGCCCTTTGGACAATCCCATGTTTCATTTGGTACCTCTTGGGTTCTTTTAGGTGCCTTCCCAAACCGAGAGAAAAAGTCCACAGACTCAGGAAAGGGCCTGAAGTTCCCAAAGTACCCCAGAAAGGACCAGCTACCCCAAAATTTCCCAGGGGCCCAAAATAGTCCCAAATTACCCCAAAACGTTTAGCCCTTTGGACAATCCCATGTTTCATTTGGTACCTCTTGGGTTCTTTTAGGTGCCTTCCCAAACCGAGAGAAAAAGTCCACAGACTCAGGAAAGGACCTGAAGTTCCCAAAGTACCCCAGAAAGGACCAGCTACCCCAAATTGTCCCAGTGGACCCCAAATAGTCCCAAATTTCCCCAAAACGTTTAGCCCTTTGGACAATCCCATGTTTCATTTGGTACCTCTTGGGTTCTTTTAGGTGCCTTCCCAAACCGAGTGAAAAAGTCCACAGACTCAGGAAAGGACCTGAAGTTCCCAAAGTACCCCAGAAAGGACCAGCTACCCCAAATTGTTCCAGGGGACCCCAAATAGTCCCAAAGTACCCCAAACGTTTAGACTTTATGGACAATCCCATGTTTCATTTGGTACCTCTTGGGTTCTTTTAGGTGCCTTCCCAAACCGAGAGAAAAAGTCCACAGACTCAGGAAAGGGCCTGAAGTTCCCAAAGTACCCCAGAAAGGACCAGCTACCCCAAAATGTCCCAGGGGCCCAAAATAGACCCAAAGTACCCCAAAACGTTTAGCCCTTTGGACAATCCCATGTTTCATTTGGTACCTCTTGGGTTCTCTTAGGTGTCTTCCCAAACCGAGAGAAAAAGTCCACAGACTCAGGAAAGTACCTGAAGTTCCCAAAGTACCCCAGAAAGGACCAGCTACCCCAAAATGTCCCAGGGGCCCAAAATAGACCCAAAGTACCCCAAAACGTTTAGCCCTTTGGACAATCCCATGTTTCATTTGGTACCTCTTGGGTTCTCTTAGGTGTCTTCCCAAACCGAGAGAAAAAGTCCACAGACTCAGGAAAGGACCTGAAGTTCCCAAAGTACCCCAGAAAGGACCAACTACCCCAAAATGTCCCAGGGGCCCAAAATAGACCCAAAGTACCCCAAAACGTTTAGCCCTTTGGACAATCCCATGTTTCATTTGGTACCTCTTGGGTTCTTTTAGGTGCCTTCCCAAACCGAGAGAAAAAGTCCACAGACTCAGGAAAGGACCTGAAGTTCCCAAAGTACCCCAGAAAGAACCAACTACCCCAAAATGTCCCAGGGGCCCAAAATAGTCCCAAAGTACCCCAAAACGTTTAGCCCTTTGGACAATCCCATGTTTCATTTGGTACCTCTTGGGTTCTTTTAGGACCTTCCCAAACCGAGTGAAAAAGTCCACAGACTCAGGAAAGGACCTGAAGTTCCCAAAGTACCCCAGAAAGGACCAACTACCCCAAAATGTCACAGGGGCCCAAAATAGACCCAAAGTACCCCAAAACGTTTAGCCCTTTGGACAATCCCATGTTTCATTTGGTACCTCTTGGGTTCTCTTAGGTGTCTTCCCAAACCGAGAGAAAAAGTCCACAGACTCAGGAAAGGGCCTGAAGTTCCCAAAGTACCATAGAAAGGACCAGCTACCCCAAAATGTCCCAGGGGCCCAAAATAGTCCCAAAGTACCCCAAAACGTTTAGCCCTTTGGACAATCCCATGTTTCATTTGGTACCTCTTGGGTTCTTTTAGGTGCCTTCCCAAACCGAGTGAAAAAGTCCACAGACTCAGGAAAGGACCTGAAGTTCCCAAAGTACCCCAGAAAGGACCAACTACCCCAAAATGTCCCAGGGGCCCAAAATAGTCCCAAAGTACCCCAAAACGTTTAGCCCTTTAGACAATCCCATGTTTCATTTGGTACCTCTTGGGTTCTCTTAGGTGTCTTCCCAAACCGAGAGAAAAAGTCCACAGACTCAGGAAAGGACCTGAAGTTCCCAAAGTACCCCAGAAAGGACCAGCTACCCCAAAATGTCCCAGGGGCCCAAAATAGTCCCAAAGTACCCCAAAACGTTTAGCCCTTTGGACAATCCCATGTTTCATTTGGTACCTCTTGGGTTCTTTTAGGTGCCTTCCCAAACCGAGAGAAAAAGTCCACAGACTCAGGAAAGGACCTGAAGTTCCCAAAGTACCCCAGAAAGGACCAGCTACCCCAAAATGTCCAGGGGCCCAAAATAGACCCAAAGTACCCCAAAACGTTTAGCCCTTCGGACAATCCCATGTTTCATTTGGTACCTCTTGGGTTCTTTTAGGTGCCTTCCCAAACCGAGAGAAAAAGTCCACAGACTCAGGAAAGGACCTGAAGTTCCCAAAGTACCCCAGAAAGGACCAGCTACCCCAACATGTCCCAGGGGCCCAAAATAGACCCAAAGTACCCCAAAACGTTTAGCCCTTCGGACAATCCCATGTTTCATTTGGTACCTCTTGGGTTCTCTTAGGTGTCTTCCCAAACCGAGAGAAAAGGTCCACAGACTCAGGAAAGGACCTGAAGTTCCCAAAGTACCCCAGAAAGGACCAGCTACCCCAAAATGTCCAAGGGGCCCAAAATAGTCCCAAAGTACCCCAAAACGTTTAGCCCTTTAGACAATCCCATGTTTCATTTGGTACCTCTTGGGTTCTTTTAGGTGTCTCCCCAAACCGAGAGAAAAAGTCCACAGTCTCAAGAAAGGACCTGAAGTTCCCAAAGTACCCCAGAAAGGACCAGCTACCCCAAATTGTCCCAGTGGACCCCAAATAGTCCCAAATTACCCCAAAACGTTTAGCCCTTTGGACAATCCCATGTTTCATTTGGTACCTCTTGGGTTCTTTTAGGTGCCTTCCCAAACCGAGAGAAAAAGTCCACAGACTCAGGAAAGGGCCTGAAGTTCCCAAAGTACCCCAGAAAGGACCAGCTACCCCAAAATGTCCCAGGGGCCCAAAATAGTCCCAAAGTACCCCAAAACGTTTAGCCCTTTGGACAATCCCATGTTTCATTTGGTACCTCTTGGGTTCTTTTAGGTGCCTTCCCAAACCGAGAGAAAAAGTCCACAGACTCAGGAAAGGACCTGAAGTTCCCAAAGTACCCCAGAAAGGACCAGCTACCCCAAAATGTCCAGGGGCCCAAAATAAACCCAAAGTACCCCAAAACGTTTAGCCCTTCGGACAATCCCATGTTTCATTTGGTACCTCTTGGGTTCTTTTAGGTGCCTTCCCAAACCGAGAGAAAAAGTCCACAGACTCAGGAAAGGACCTGAAGTTCCCAAAGTACCCCAGAAAGGACCAGCTACCCCAACATGTCCCAGGGGCCCAAAATAGACCCAAAGTACCCCAAAACGTTTAGCCCTTCGGACAATCCCATGTTTCATTTGGTACCTCTTGGGTTCTCTTAGGTGTCTTCCCAAACCGAGAGAAAAGGTCCACAGACTCAGGAAAGGACCTGAAGTTCCCAAAGTACCCCAGAAAGGACCAGCTACCCCAAAATGTCCAAGGGGCCCAAAATAGTCCCAAAGTACCCCAAAACGTTTAGCCCTTTAGACAATCCCATGTTTCATTTGGTACCTCTTGGGTTCTTTTAGGTGTCTCCCCAAACCGAGAGAAAAAGTCCACAGACTCAAGAAAGGACCTGAAGTTCCCAAAGTACCCCAGAAAGGACCAGCTACCCCAAATTGTCCCAGTGGACCCCAAATAGTCCCAAATTACCCCAAAACGTTTAGCCCTTTGGACAATCCCATGTTTCATTTGGTACCTCTTGGGTTCTTTTAGGTGCCTTCCCAAACCGAGAGAAAAAGTCCACAGACTCAGGAAAGGGCCTGAAGTTCCCAAAGTACCCCAGAAAGGACCAGCTACCCCAAAATGTCCCAGGGGCCCAAAATAGTCCCAAAGTACCCCAAAACGTTTAGCCCTTTGGACAATCCCATGTTTCATTTGGTACCTCTTGGGTTCTTTTAGGTGCCTTCCCAAACCGAGAGAAAAAGTCCACAGACTCAGGAAAGGACCTGAAGTTCCCAAAGTACCCCAGAAAGGACCAGCTACCCCAAAATGTCCCAGGGGCCCAAAATAGTCCCAAAGTACCCCAAAACGTTTAGCCCTTTGGACAATCCCATGTTTCATTTGGTACCTCTTGGGTTCTTTTAGGTGCCTTCCCAAACCGAGTGAAAAAGTCCACAGACTCAGGAAAGGACCTGAAGTTCCCAAAGTACCCCAGAAAGGACCAGCTACTCCAAAATGTCCCAGGGGCCCAAAATAGACCCAAAGTACCCCAAAACGTTTAGCCCTTTGGACAATCCCATGTTTCATTTGGTACCTCTTGGGTTCTTTTAGGTGCCTTCCCAAACCGAGAGAAAAAGTCTACAGACTCAGGAAAGGACCTGAAGTTCCCAAAGTACCCCAGAAAGGACCAACTACCCCAAAATGTCCCAGGGGCCCAAAATAGTCCCAAAGTACCCCAAAACGTTTAGCCCTTTGGACAATCCCATGTTTCATTTGGTACCTCTTGGGTTCTTTTAGGTGCCTTCCCAAACCGAGAGAAAAAGTCCACAGACTCAGGAAAGGGCCTGAAGTTCCCAAAGTACCCTAGAAAGGACCAGCTACGCCAAAATGTCCCAGGGGCCCAAAATAGTCCCAAAGTACCCCAAAACGTTTAGCCCTTTGGACAATCCCATGTTTCATTTGGTACCTCTTGGGTTCTTTTAGGTGCCTTCCCAAACCGAGAGAAAAAGTCCACAGACTCAGGAAAGGACCTGAAGTTCCCAAAGTACCCCAGAAAGGACCAGCTACCCCAAATTGTCCCAGTGGACCCCAAATAGTCCCAAAGTACCCCAAAGCTTTTGAATCTTTCGGTGGCTCTTTTAGGTCCTTCCCAAACCCTTCCAGGCCCTACATTTGTTCATACTTGAAACAATTTGGATGGAGAAAAGAGCTTCTTGGACTGTTTGAAACATTTATAAATTGGGGTTCCGACTTTTGGGAGAACGTTTAGATCAGAAGTGTCCCCGAAGGTATTGCAGCCCATCTACTTTGATGAGAAAAAGTCCACAGACTCAGGAAAGGACCTGAAGTTCCCAAAGTACCCCAGGAATGACCAGCTACACCATAATGTCCCAGGGGACCACAAATAGTCCCCAAGTACCCCAAAACCTTTGGACCTTAAGGGAAATTCCATGTTTCATTTGGTACCTCTTGGGTTCTTTTAGGACTTTCCTAAACCCCTCCAGGCCCGACATTTGATAATTTTGGACCTCGTAGATACTTTTGAAAATTTGGAAGGGAAAAGTAGAGTTTCTCGGACTGGTGGAAGCACTTATTAAATGGGGCTGTGACTCTTAAGGGAACTTTTGGACCAGAAGTGTCCCCAAAGGGATTGCAGCCCATCTACTTTGACTAGGAAAAGTCCACGGACTCAGGAAAAGACCTGGCGTTCCCAAAGTACCCCAGGAAAGACCAGCTAACCCAAAATGTCCCTGGGGACCTAAAATAGTCCTAAAGTACCTGAAAACTTTTTGACCTTTTGGGCAATCCCATGTTTCATTTGGGACCTCTTGGGTTCTTTTAGGACTTTCCCAAACCCCTCACGGCCCTACATTTGTTCATTTTGGACCTTGAGATACTTTTAAAAATTTGGATGGAGAAAGAAGAGTTTCTCGGACTGGTTGAAACATTTAAAAAATGGGGTTTTGACTTTTAGGAGAACTGTTTAAGCAGAAGTGTCCCCAAAAGGATTGCAGCCGATCTACTTTGACTAGGAAAAGTCCACAGACTCAGGAAAGGACCTGAAATTCCCAAAGTACCCCAGGAAGGACCAGCTACCCCATAATGTCCGAGGGGAACCCATATAGTCCCAAACTACCCCAAAACTTGTGGACCTTTCGAGCAATCCCATGTTTCGTTTGGTACCTCTTGGGTTCTTTTAGGACTTTCCCAAACCCCTCCAGGCCCGACATTTGTTCATTTTGGACCTCGTAGATACTTTTGAAAATTTTGGATGGGAAGGAAAGAAGAGTTTTTCGGACTGGTTAAAACAATTATAAAATGGGGCTCTGACTTTTCGGAGAACTTTTGGACCAAAAGTGTCCCCAAAGGATTGCAGCCCATCTACTTTGACTAGGAAAAGTCCACAGACTCAGGAAAGGACCTGAAATTCCCAAAGTACCCCAGGAAGGACCAGCTACACCATAATGTCCGAGGGGAACCCATATAGTCCCAAACTACCCCAAAACTTGTGGACCTTTCGAGCAATCCCATGTTTCGTTTGGTACCTCTTGGGTTCATTTAGGACTTTCCCAAACCCCTCCAGGCCCTACATTTGTTCATTTTGGACCTCGTAGATACTTTTGAAAATTTTGGATGGGAAGGAAAGAAGAGTTTTTCGGACTGGTTAAAACAATTATAAAATGGGGCTCTGACTTTTCGGAGAACTTTTGGACCAAAAGTGTCCCCAAAGGATTGCAGCCCATCTACTTTGACTAGGAAAAGTCCACAGACTCAGGAAAGGACCTGAAATTCCCAAAGTACCCCAGGAAGGACCAGCTACCCCAAAATGTCCGAGGGGAACCCATATAGTCCCAAACTACCCCAAAACTTGTGGACCTTTTGAGCAATCCCATGTTTCATTTGGGACCTCTTGGGTTCTTTTAGGACCCTCCCAAACCCCTCCAGGTCCAACATTTGTTCATTTTGGACCTCGTAGATACTTTTAAAATTTTGGATGGGAAAGAAAGAAGAGTTTCTTGGACTGGTTAGAGCAACTATAAAATGGGGCTCTGACTTTTCGGAGAACTTTTGGACCAAAACTTTCCCCAAAGGATTCTAGCCGATCTACTTTGACTAGAAAAAGTCTACAGACTCAGGAAAGGACCTGAAATTCCCAAAGTACCCCAGGAAGGACCAGCTATCCCATAATGTCCGAGGGGAACCCATATAGTCCCAAACTACCCCAAAACTTGTGGACCTTTCGGGCAATCCCATGTTTCATTTGGGACCACTTGGGTTCTTTTAGGACTTTCCCAAACCCCTCAGGGGCCTACATTTGTTCATTTTGGACCTCGTAGATACTTTTAAAATTTTGGATGGGAAGGAAAGAAGAGTTTCTCAGACTGGTTAAAACAATTATAAAATGGGGCTCTGACTTTTCTGAGAACTTTTGGACCAAAAGTGTCCCCAAAGGATTGCAGCCCATCTACTTTGACTAGGAAAAGTCCACAGACTCAGGAAAGGACCTGAAATTCCCAAAGTACCCCAGGAAGGACCAGCTACCCCAAAATGTCCGAGGGGAACCCATATAGTCCCAAACTACCCCAAAACTTGTGGACCTTTTGAGCAATCCCATGTTTCATTTGGGACCTCTTGGGTTCTTTTAGGACCCTCCCAAACCCCTCCAGGTCCAACATTTGTTCATTTTGGACCTCGTAGATACTTTTAAAATTTTGGATGGGAAAGAAAGAAGAGTTTCTTGGACTGGTTAGAGCAACTATAAAATGGGGCTCTGACTTTTCGGAGAACTTTTGGACCAAAAGTTTCCCCAAAGGATTCCAGCCGATCTACTTTGACTAGAAAAAGTCTACAGACTCAGGAAAGGACCTGAAGTTCCCAAAGTACCCCAGGAAGGACCAGCTACCCCAAAATGTCCGAGGGGAACCCATATAGTCCCAAACTACCCCAAAACTTGTGGACCTTTCGAGCAATCCCATGTTTCATTTGGTACCTCTTGGGTTCTTTTAGGACTTTCCCAAACCCCTCCAGGCCCGACATTTGTTCATTTTGGACCTCGTAGATACTTTTAAAATTTTGGATGGGAAGGAAAGAAGAGTTTCTCGGACTGGTTAAAACAATTCTAAAATGGGGCTCTGACTTTTAAGGAGAACTTTTGGACCAAAAGTTTCCCCAAAGGATTCCAGCCGATCTACTTTGACTAGAAAAAGTCTACAGACTCAGGAAAGGACCTGAAGTTCCCAAAGTACCCCAGGAAGGACCAGCTATCCCATAATGTCCGAGGGGAACCCATATAGTCCCAAACTACCCCAAAACTTGTGGACCTTTCGAGCAATCCCATGTTTCATTTGGTACCTCTTGGGTTCTTTTAAGACTTTCTCAAACCTCTATAGGCCCGACATTTGTTCATTTTGGACCTCGTAGATAGAAAGAAGAGTTTGTTGGACTGCTTAAAACATTTATAAAATGGGGCTCTGACTTTTAGGAGAACTTTTGGACCAAAATGTTACGTCCCATGTGGTGATATCCTTTACACACTGATGTCGCTTGTTGATGCAGTACCGCCTGAGGGATCCAAGGTGCGTAATATCATCGCTTACGTGCAGTGATTTCTCCAGATTCTCTGAAACTTTTGATGATATTACGGAGCGTAGATGGTGAAAAGCTGTCGTACAATATTTTTAGATTTTTTTTACAACAAAAAAATACATAATTTTACAAGATTAAAGTCTAATATATTGTGGAAAAAATATATCGGTTTTTTTTTATTTTTAGAAAATAGTATATTTTGAGAAAGAGGTTGTCATTGTGCAAGAAATATGTAATATTATTTGAAGAAAAAACATTTAGAAGAACAAATATGACATTTTACAGGATGAAAATCAAATATATTGTAAAAAAAAGTATTTAATACAAAGTTGCAATATTGTGAGAAAAAGTTGTCATACAAACATTTTTAGAACTATGAGATATTTTTTCACAAGAAAAAAAAAAACATTTACAAGGTTTTTATTTTATTTTATTTTATTAATTTATTTAGAAAAATGTTAGTAATATTTTGAGGAAAGGGTTGTCATTGTATAATAATTATGTCGGAATATTTAAAAAAGTAAGATAAACATTTTACAAGAAAAAATTATGACATTTTACACGATTACAATCAAATATTTTGTAAAAAAATATATAAATTTTTTCAGAAAAAGGCAATATTGTGAGAGAAAAAAGTAATTTTACAAGATTTGTGTACAAATATTTTCATAAAAAAATATTTGAAGAACAATTCTTATTTTTAAATGAAAAAAAAAAGAAATTTTTACATGATTAAAGTCAGATATATTGTCACAAAATGTTATACTGTTTTTAGAAAAATGTTGAAATAATGTGAGAAAAGCTGTCGTACAATATTTTTAGATTTTTTTCACAACAAAAAAATACATAATTTTACAAGATTAAAGTCTAATATATTGTGGAAAAAATATATAGTTTTTTTTTTTTTTTTTAGAAAATAGTATATTTTGAGAAAAAGATTGTCATTGTGCAAGAAATATGTAATATTATTTGAAGAAAAAACATTTAGAAGAACAAATATGACATTTTACAGGATGAAAATCAAATATATTGTAAAAAAAAGTATTTAAAAAAAAGTTGCAATATTGTGAGAAAAAGTTGTCATACAATAGGCCCGACATTTGTTCATTTTGGACCTCGTAGAAAGAAAGAAGAGTTTCTTGGACTGCTTAAAACATTTATAAAATGGGGCTCTGACTTTTAGGAGAACTTTTGGACCAAAATGTTACGTCCCATGTGGTGATATCCTTTACACACTGATGTCGCTTGTTGATGCAGTACCGCCTGAGGGATCCAAGGTGCGTAATATCATGGCTTACGTGCAGTGATTTCTCCAGATTCTCTGAACCCTTTGATGATATTACGGAGCGTAGATGGTGAAATCCCTGAATTCCTTGCAATAGCTGGTTGAGAAATGTTGTTCCTAAACTGTTCAACAATTTGCTCACGCATTTGTTGACAAAGTGGTGACCCTCGCCCCATCCTCGTTTGTGAATGACTGAGCATTTCATGGAAGCTCCAATCATGGCACCCACCTGTTCCCAATTAGCCTGTTCACCTGCGGAATGTTCCAAATAAGTGTTTGACGAGCATTCCTCAACCTTTTCTCAGTCTTTTTTGCCACCCGCGCCAGCTTTTTTGAAACACGCCGCAACGTTTTCCAGCGTGAACGTCAACGATCTTGTCTTCGCAGTCTATTCAATTGAAATACTGTACGCCAAAGACGAAGAAGAGAAGATGTCTCCTGGCCGGTCTTGTTTACACAAGTTTCATTCCTGGCGAACAAACCCGCTTATCTCAGCAGGCAGTGAGATATGAAGGTAATGCGAGCACAATCTCCCCGCTCACATCTCGCACGTTGTTGATGGAGGCCAACTCAGTGGCGCTTTTGTTGGCGGGACCACCTTTGTGGCGGAGGACGCCGTGACTAAGAGGAACGACACGGTCGGTATTCATGTGCACTCTGACCCCCCCTGCTGTTTCCTATTTGCCACAAATTGCTCCGCCCCCAGGGGGGTTGCGGGGGGGTGAAGGTCAGGGGGGGGTGTTTGAATGCCTGACATGTCTTCTTTTATCATTAACTGTCTGACTTAAGCGCTTTGAAAAAGAAAGCCGCTCGGAATGTTCTATTTTTGGCGGGCGGTTCACACGCGTTAGACATTTTGGTCATGTCTAGCCATCCCTCCCTTTTTTTCTCCCCCGCCGCTCTCCCCCCTTTTTTTTTGTTTTCATCCATCACACTGTCCCTGCGAGAAGGTCGTATGTTGTCTTTTGCCCTTTTAGTCCCCCCCCCCCCCCCCCCACCCTTCGTTTATTGAAAAGCTATAAAAAACCGATCGGTTTATTTGAGGTTTTCTTTTGAGATACAAATAAAAATTGAAAAACAAAGCGTTGTCTGTTTTTTTATTAGAAGAACTCAGCTGAGATAGGCTCCAGCACCCCCTGAGAACCCCGAACAGGACAAGCGGTAGAAAATGGATACTTTTTCCCATCAAAAAAAACAACACTTTTTTTTTCACAATATATTTGACTTTAATCTTGTAAAATTATATATTTTTTCTTATAAAAAAAATCTCAGTATATTCCTAAAAGTCTTGTACGGCAACTATTTCTCACAATATTGTGACTTTGTTCTAAAAACTACGGAGCCCCTAAAGGGACATGGGGGAAAAAAAATGTTTTAATAATTTTATTTTATTTATTTTTATTTTTTTAGACATGTATCTCGTACGCACGAGAAACTTTTTATAAAGTTATAAAAAAAAAAAATGTTTTGAATTATAATTTTTAAAAAATATATTTTTTTAGACATGTATCTCGTGCGCATGACAAAGTTTCTCGTGCGCAAGAGAAATGAGATACATGTCTAAAAAAAAAAAAAAAAAAATATATATATATTTTATTTTATTTTTTTTTAGACATGTATTTTTATAAAGTTATAAAAAAAATAATTAAAAAAATTTTAATTCATTTATTTTATAATTTTTTTTAGACATGTATCTCTTGTGCACGAGATAGTTTCTCATGCACACAAGATACATGTCTAAAAAATAAAAAATAAAAAATTAATTTTAATTTTTTTTTTATAACTTTATAAAAAGTTATAAAAACGTTATCGTGCGCACGAGATACATGTCTAAAAAAAATGTAAATAAAAAAACATTATTAAAAAATAAAATTCCCCCATGTCCCTTTAGGGGCTCCGTAAAAAACAGTATAAAACACTTTTTTTAACAATATATTTGACTTTAAACATGTAAAATGGCATTTTTTTTCTTAAAAAAAAAAAAATACAGTTTTTCTTTAAGTATTATTTTTCAAAAATATTTCGACAAAAATTCTTTAAAAATAACATTTTCATTTCACACACACACACGCCCGGGATTGAACTCAGGACTACTCAGGACCTTCGTATTGTGAGGCACATGCACTAGCCCCTGTTCCACCGTGCTGCCTATTACTAACTTTTTTCTAAAAAAAAAAAAAAACAACTTTTTTCCCCACAATATATTTGACTTTAATCTTGTAAAAGTATATAAATGTTTCTAGTAAAAGAAGAAAAAAAATTCTCAGAATATTACTAAAAATTCTTATATGACAACCTTTTCTCACAATATTGTAACCTTTTTTTTTCATCCATCACACTGTCCCTGCGAGAAGGTCGTATGTTGTCTTTTGCCCTTTTAGTCCCCCCCCCCCCCCCCCCCCTTCGTTTATTGAAAAGCTATAAAAAAAACGATCGGTTTATTTGAGGTTTTCTTTTGAGATACAAATAAAAATTGAAAAAGAAAGCGTTGTATGTTTTTTTTATTAGAACAGCTGAGATAGGCTCCAGCACCCCCTGAGAACCCCGAACAGGACAAGCGGTAGAAAATGGATACTTTTTCCCATCAAAAAAAACAACACTTTTTTTTTCACAATATATTTGACTTTAATCTTGTAAAATTATATATTTTTTCTTATAAAAAAAATCTCAGTATATTCCTAAAAGTCTTGTACGGCAACTATTTCTCACAATATTGTGACTTTGTTCTAAAAACTACGGAGCCCCTAAAGGGACATGGGGGAAAAAAAATGTTTTAATAATTTTATTTTATTTATTTTTATTTTTTTAGACATGTATCTCGTACGCACGAGAAACTTTTTATAAAGTTATAAAAAAAAAAAATGTTTTGAATTATAATTTTTAAAAAATATATTTTTTTAGACATGTATCTCGTGCGCATGACAAAGTTTCTCGTGCGCAAGAGAAATGAGATACATGTCTAAAAAAAAAAAAAAAAAAATATATATATATTTTATTTTATTTTTTTTTAGACATGTATTTTTATAAAGTTATAAAAAAAATAATTAAAAAAATTTTAATTCATTTATTTTATAATTTTTTTTAGACATGTATCTCTTGTGCACGAGATAGTTTCTCATGCACACAAGATACATGTCTAAAAAATAAAAAATAAAAAATTAATTTTAATTTTTTTTTTATAACTTTATAAAAAGTTATAAAAACGTTATCGTGCGCACGAGATACATGTCTAAAAAAAATGTAAATAAAAAAACATTATTAAAAAATAAAATTCCCCCATGTCCCTTTAGGGGCTCCGTAAAAAACAGTATAAAACACTTTTTTTAACAATATATTTGACTTTAAACATGTAAAATGGCATTTTTTTTCTTAAAAAAAAAAAAATACAGTTTTTCTTTAAGTATTATTTTTCAAAAATATTTCGACAAAAATTCTTTAAAAATAACATTTTCATTTCACACACACACACGCCCGGGATTGAACTCAGGACTACTCAGGACCTTCGTATTGTGAGGCACATGCACTAGCCCCTGTTCCACCGTGCTGCCTATTACTAACTTTTTTCTAAAAAAAAAAAAAAAACAACTTTTTTCCCCACAATATATTTGACTTTAATCTTGTAAAAGTATATAAATGTTTCTAGTAAAAGAAGAAAAAAAATTCTCAGAATATTACTAAAAATTCTTATATGACAACCTTTTCTCACAATATTGTAACCTTTTTTTTTCATCCATCACACTGTCCCTGCGAGAAGGTCGTATGTTGTCTTTTGCCCTTTTAGTCCCCCCCCCCCCCCCCCCCTTCGTTTATTGAAAAGCTATAAAAAAAACGATCGGTTTATTTGAGGTTTTCTTTTGAGATACAAATAAAAATTGAAAAAGAAAGCGTTGTATGTTTTTTTTATTAGAACAGCTGAGATAGGCTCCAGCACCCCCTGAGAACCCCGAACAGGACAAGCGGTAGAAAATGGATACTTTTTCCCACCAAAAAAAACAACCCTTTTTTTTTCACAATATATTTGACTTTAATCTTGTAAAATTATATATTTTTTCTTATAAAAAAAAACTCAGTATATTCCTAAAAGTCTTGTACGGCAACTATTTCTCACAATATAGTGACTTTGTTCTAAAAACTACGGAGCCCCTAAAGGGACATGGGGGGAAAAATGTTTTAATAATTTTATTTTATTTATTTTTATTTTTTTAAACATGTATCTCGTACGCACGAGAAACTTTTTATAAAGTTATAAAAAAAAAATGTTTTGAATTATAATTTTTTTTTAATTTTTTTTTTTAGACATATATCTCGTGCGCACGACAAAGTTTCTCGTGCGCAAGAGAAATTAGATAAATGTCTAAAAAAAAAAAAAAATATATATATAAATATTTTTTTAAATTTTTTTTTAGACAAGTATTTTTATAAAGTTATAAAAAAAAATAATTACAAAAATTATAATTTATTTATTTTATATTTTTTTTAGACATGTATCTCTTGTGCACGAGATAGTTTCTCATGCACACAAGATACATGTCTAAAAAATAAAAAATAAAAAATTAGATTTAATTTTTTTTTTATAACTTTATAAAAAGTTATAAAAACTTTCTCGTGCGCACGAGATACATGTCTAAAAAAAAACGTAAATAAAAAAACATTATTAAAAAAGAAAATTCCCCCATGTCCCTTTAGGGGCTCCGTAAAAAAACAGTATAAAACACCTTTTTTAACAATATATTTGACTTTAAACATGTAAAATGGCATTTTTTTTCTTAAAAAAAAAAAAAATACAGTTTTTCTTTAAGTATTATTTTCCAAAAATATTTCGACAAAAATTCTTTAAAAATAACATTTTCATTTCACACACACACACGCCCGGGATTGAACTCAGGACTACTCAGGACCTTCGTATTGTGAGGCACATGCACTAGCCCCTGTTCCACCGTGCTGCCTATTACTAACTTTTTTCTAAAAAAAAAAAAAAAAACACTTTTTTCCCCACAATATATTTGACTTTAATCTTGTAAAAGTATATAAATGTTTCTAGTAAAAGAAGAAAAAAAATTCTCAGAATATTACAAAAAATTCTTATATGACAACCTTTTCTCACAATATTGTAACCTTTTTTTTCTCATCCATCACACTGTCCTTGCGAGAAGGACGTATGTTGTCTTTCGCCCTTTTAGTCCCCCCACCCCCCCCACCCTTCGTTTATTGAAAAGCTATAAAAAAACGATCGGTTTATTTGAGGTTTTCTTTTGAGATACAAATAAAAATTGAAAAAGAAAGCGTTGTCTGTTTTTTTATTAGAAGAACTCAGCTGAGATAGGCTCCAGCACCCCCTGAGAACCCCGAACAGGACAAGCGGTAGAAAATGGATACTTTTTCCCACCAAAAAAAAACAACACTTTTTTTTTCACAATATATTTGACTTTAATCTTGTAAAATTATATATTTTTTCTCATAAAAAAAATCTCAGTATATTCCTAAAAATCTTGTACGGCAACTATTTCTCACAATATTGTGACTTTGTTCTAAAAACTACGGAGCCCCTAAAGGGGCATGGGGGGAAAAAAATGTTTTAATAATATTATATTTTTTATTTTTATTTTTTTAGACATGTATCTCGTACGCACGAGAAATTTTTTATAAAGTTGTAAAAAAAAAAATGTTTTGAATTATAATTTTTTTTAAAATTTTTTTTTTAGACATGTCGTGCGCACGACAACGTTTCTCGTGCGCAAGAGAAATGAGATAAATGTCTAAAAAAAAAAAAAAAAAAAAAAAAAATATATTTTATTTTATTTTTTTTTAGACAAGTATTTTTATAAAGTTATAAAAAAAATAATTTAAAAAATTACAATTTATTCATTTTATAATTTTTTTTAGACATGTATCTCTTGTGCACGAGATAGTTTCTCATGCACACAAGATACATGTCTAAAAAATAAAAAATAAAAAATATTTTTATTTTTATTTTTTATAACTTTATCAAAAGTTATAAAAACTTTCTCGTGCGCACGAGATACATGTCTAAAAAAAAATGTAAATAAAAAAACATTATTAAAAAATAAAATTCCCCCATGTCCCTTTAGGGGCTCCGTAAAAAACAGTATAAAACACTTTTTTTAACAATATATTTGACTTTAAACATGTAAAATAGCATTTTTTTTCTTAAAAAAAAAAAAATACAGTTTTTCTTTAAGTATTATTTTTCAAAAATATTTCGACAAAAATTCTTTAAAAATAACATTTTCATTTCACACACACACACGCCCGGGATTGAACTCAGGACTACTCAGGACCTTCGTATTGTGAGGCACATGCACTAGCCCCTGTTCCACCGTGCTGCCTATTACTAACTTTTTTCTAAAAAAAAAAAAAAAAATACTTTTTTCCCCACAATATATTTGACTTTAATCTTGTAAAAGTATATAAATGTTTCTAGTAAAAGAAGAAAAAAAATTCTCAGAATATTACTAAAAATTCTTAGATGACAACCTTTTCTCACAATATTGTAACCTTTTTTTTTCATCCATCACACTGTCCCTGCGAGAAGGTCGTATGTTGTCTTTTGCCCTTTTAGTACCCCCCCCCCCCCCCTTCGTTTATTGAAAAGCTATAAAAAAACGATCAGTTTATTTGAGGTTTTCTTTTGAGATACAAATAAAAATTGAAAAACAAAGCGTTGTATGTTTTTTTTATTAGAACAGCTGAGATAGGCTCCAGCACCCCCTGAGAACCCCGAACAGGACAAGCAGTAGAAAATGGATACTTTTTCCCACCAAAAAAAACAACACTTTTTTTTTCACAATATATTTGACTTTAATCTTGTAAGATTATATATTTTTTCTCATAAAAAAAAATCTCAGTATATTCCTAAAAATCTTGTACGGCAACTATTTCTCACAATATTGTGACTTTGTTCTAAAAACTACGGAGCCCCTAAAGGGACATGGGGGGAAAAAAATGTTTTAATAATTTTATTTTTTTTATTTTTATTTTTTTAGACATGTATCTCGTACGCACGAGAAATTTTTTATAAAGTTGTAAAAAAAAAAATGTTTTGAATTATAATTTAAAAAACATTTTTTTTTTTTAGACATGTATCTCGTGCGCACGACAAAGTTTCTCGTGCGCAAGAGAAATGAGATAAATGTCTAAAAAAAAATAAAAAAATAAATATAAATATTTTTTTTAATTTTTTTTTAGACATGTATTTTTATAAAGTTATAAAAAAAAATAATTAAAAAAATTATAATTTATTTATTTTATAATTTTTTTTAGACATGTATCTCTTGTGCACGAGATAGTTTCTCATGCACACAAGATACATGTCTAAAAAATAAAAAATTAATTTCAATTTTTTTTTTATAACTTTATAAAAAGTTATAAAAACGTTCTCGTGCGCACGAGATACATGTCTAAAAAAAAATGTAAATAAAAAAACATTATTAAAAAAGAAATTCCCCCATGTCCCTTTAGGGGCTCCGTAAAAAACAGTATAAAACCCTTTTTTTTAACAATATATTTGACTTTAAACATGTAAAATAGCATTTTTTTTCTTTAAAAAAAATTAAATACAGTTTTTCTTTAAGTAGTATTTTCCAAAAATATTTTGACAATAATTCTTTAAAAATAACATTTTCATTTCACACACACACACGCCCGGGATTGAACTCAGGACTACTCAGGACCTTCGTATTGTGAGGCACATGCACTAGCCCCTGTTCCACCGTGCTGCCTATTACTAACTTTTTTCTAAAAAAAAAATAAAAAATACTTTTTTCCCCACAATATATTTGACTTTAATCTTGTAAAAGTATATAAATGTTTGTAGTAAAAGAAGAAAAAAAATTCTCAGAATATTACTAAAAATTCTTATATGACAACCTTTTCTCACAATATTGTAACCTTTTTTTTTTCATCCATCACACTGTCCCTGCGAGAAGGTCGTATGTTGTCTTTTGCCCCTTTAGTTTCCCCCCTTCGTTTATTGAAAAGCTACAAAATAACGATCGGTTTATTTGAGGTTTTCTTTTGAGATACAAATAAAAATGGAAAAACAAAGCGTTTTAAATTCAATATGTTTTTCATTAGAACTTCCAATCCAATCCACTTTATTTGTAAACAGAAATATATTAAAAACAATATTAAAAACAATGTTCAAATATTATCCTAAACTCCACCAACGATTGAATAAAAACAAAAAAAATTAATAAATATAAAACCAATTTAAAAACAATGTAGAAATAAATATGATTAAAAAAGATTTTAAAGGGTAAAAAACAGTTAAAACAATAAATAGAAATCACAATTTAAAAAAAACACCACCCGAATGCAGCTGAGATAGGCTCCAGCACCCCCCGAGACTCCGAACGGGACAAGCGGTAGAAAATGGATTGATGGATGGATGGATACCCTTTCCCAAAGAAAAAACAATATATAATATATTTGACTTTAATCTTGTAAAATTATATATTTTTTCTTATAAAATAAAATCTCAGTATATTCCTAAAAAATCTTGAAGGACAACTATTTTTCACAATATTGTGACTTTGTTCTAAAAACAGTAAAAAAAACACTTTTTTTAACAATATATTTGACTTTAAACAAGGTAAAAAGTAAGTAAGTAAAAAAAATAAAAATTAAAAAATTAAATAAACTTGTAAAATAGCATTTTTTTCTTTAAAAAAATAAATACAGTTTTTCTTTAAATATTATTTTCGGAAAATATTTTGACAAAATTCTTTCAAAATAACATTTTCATTTCTCACACACACACACGCCCGGGATTGAACTCAGGACTACTCAGGACCTTCGTATTGTGAGGCACATGCACTAGCCCCTGTGCCACCGTGCTGCCTATTACTAACTTTTTTCTAAAAAAAAAACCAAATAATTTTTTTTCACAATATATTTCACTTTAATCTTGTAAAAATATATATTTTTTCCTATAAAAAAACCCCCTCAGTATATTCCTGAAAAATCTTGTACGACAACTATTTCTCACAATATTGTGACTTTGTTCTAAAAACAGTATAAAACTTTTTTTTAACAATATATTTGACTTTAAACATGTAAAAAAATAAAAATAAAAAAATAAAAAATAAAAATAAAAATAAAAACATAAAAAAAACATGTAAAATAGCATTTTTTTCTTAAAAAAAAACAAAAATACAGTTTTTCTTTAAATATTATTTGCCGAAAATATTTCAACAAAATTCTTTAAAAATAACATTTTCATTTCACACACACAGGACTACTCAAGACCTTCGTATTGTGAGGCACATGCACTAGCCCCTGTGCCACAGTGCTGCCTATTACTAACTTTTTTCTAAAAAAAAAACAAATAATTTTTTTTCACAATATATTTCACTTTAATCTTGTAAAATTATATATTTTTTCCTATAAAAAAAACCCCTCAGTATATTCCTAAAAAATCTTGTACGACAACTATTTCTCACAATATTGTGACTTTGTTTTAAAAACAGTATAAAACTTTTTTTTAACAATATATTTGACTTTAAACATGTAAAAAAAAAATAAAAAAAAAATACAAATATAAATAAATAAAAAAATAAAAACATAAAAAAACCATGTAAAATAGCATTTTTTTCTTTAAAAAAAACAAAAATACAGTTTTTCTTTAAATATTATTTGCCGAAAATATTTCAACAAAATTCTTTAAAAATAACATTTTCATTTCACACACACACGCCCGGGATTGAACTCAGGACTACTCAGGACCTTTGTATTGTGAGGCACATGCACTGCCTATTACTAACTTTTTTCTAAAATAAAAAAACAATACTTTTTTACCACAATATATTTGACTTTAATCTTGTAAAATGATATATTTTTTCTTATAAAAAAAATCTCAGTAGATTCCTAAAAAATCTTGTACAACAACTATTTCTCACAATATTGTGTTTTTGTTCTAAAAACAGTATAAAACACTTTTTTAACAATATATTTGACTTTAAACATGTAAAAAAAAAAATATATATATATATATAAATAAAAAACAAAAAACATAAAAAAAAACATGTAAAATAGCATTTTTTTCTTTAAATTTTTTTTTCCAGTTGTTCTTTAAATATTATTTGCCGAAAATATTTCGACAAAATTCTTTAGAAATAACATTTTCATTTCACACACACACACGCCCGGGATTGAACTCAGGACTACTCATACCTTCGTATTGTGAGGCACATGCACTAGTCCCTGTGCCACCGTGCTGCCTATTACTAACTTTTTTCTAAAAAAATAAAAAAATACTTTTTTTACCACAATATATTTGACTTTAATCTTGTAAAAGTATATAAATGTTTCTAGTAAAAGAAAAAAAAAGAAAATCTCAGAATATTACTAAAAATTCTTATATGACAACCTTTTCTCACAATATTGTAACCTTTTTTTTTTCATCCATCACACTGTCCCTGCGAGAAGGTCGTATGTTGTCTTTTGCCCCTTTAGTTTCCCCCCTTCGTTTATTGAAAAGCTACAAAAATAACGCTCGGTTTATTTGAGGTTTTCTTTTGAGATACAAATAAAAATGGAAAAACAAAGCGTTTTAAATTCAATATGTTTTTCATTAGAACTTCCAATCCAATCCACTTTATTTGTAAACAACAGAAATATATTAAAAAAAACAATATTAAAAACAATATTCAAATATTATCCGTAGCTCCACCAATGATTAAATAAAAACAAAAAAATAAATAAATATAAAACCAATATAAAAACAATATTAAAAATAAATATGATTAAAAACGATATTAAAGGGTAAAATCCAATTAAAACAATAAATAGAAATCAAAATTTTAAAAACACCACCAGAATGCAGCTGAGATAGGCTCCAGCAACCCCCGAGACTCCGAACGGGACAAGCAGTATAAAAATGGATGGATGGATGGACTATCAAATTTAATGTATTAATTCATGCGATCATGTCCAGATTAATATTGATTGTATCAATGTTTTACGGCGTTCTTTAAAAAAAGACAAAAGTCCATGCGGACGCCTGCGTACTGCAAGAAAACCAAAATAAGAACGTTTACGTGCAAATATTATCATGGCCGAAGTTCTGAAACAACCAAAGAAACAAAAAGTTTTGTCTGAGGAGACAAAAATAGAAAAACGGAACATACCAAAGGGCAGTCGGGATCAACATCGTCTACTTCAAGATGAGGAGGGATTTTCTGGCTCTGTTCCCGCTAAACTAGTAAGCGACTTTCGGTGATCAAATCAAAATGCTAATGCTAATGTGAGCTATCAGAAATGTGCCTGTTATGAATAAATAGCTACTAGCGTTGATAGTTCCACTCGTTTCTTTCTTTGCTACGGACCTGCATCTGCCCCTAGTGGCGTCATGTTTGTAGCGCAATCCAATCCTTGATTGTTGTCCGCTATTTAACATCAGCATAGCCATGAGAGACCTAATAATTGTGCCGATAATACCACGGACGTCACGTCAGTTTGACGCTATATGTGCTAGTCGACATGAGAAACGTGGTCTTCTTCTGGCAAAACACTACCGCTTTGGTCCACTGGCCAAAATTAAAAGTTCCCAAGACCGTATTGTTAGCAAGTTCTGAACAAACTAATTAGATGTACTCAAGTAAACTTAAATAGCACTTTTATGGCGTCTTAAATTGTCCTGTGTTGCTATTCTAATCTCCGCTATTTCCTGTTTTTAGGCCTAATTTGCTCATCTCTGTTGCAATGTCTGTGTTTGTATGTGATTATCTTTTAGGCCCTATGACGCAATAATGTAATACGAGGCAGAAGATAAACCTCCTCCAAGCTCCGAGGACAAAGCTACGAACAATGGGAGAGCGGGCTGTCTGCTGCGCCGCTCCCAGTCTGTGGAACGCTCTCCCTGACCACCTGAGGGCACCACAGACTGTGGATGCTTTTAAAAAAAGGCTTAAAAACCCTTCTTTTTAAAAAAGGCCTTTTTTTTTTTTTTTAGATATATGCATACTAGTTCTAGCTATTTGGGTGTTCTAGTTTTTATTTTTTTATTTTTTTCTATTATCTTTTTATTTTTTAAATTTTTTTAAGACACTGTAGCACTTTGAAGTTGTTTACTCAATGTAAAGTGCTTTTTACAAATGCAATCTATTATTATTATTATTATTATTATTATTATATATTTCCTTATCGGGACAATGAAGTTTACCCTGACGAATTTGGGGGTAATCCTCCTTTTTCATTGTCCCATTTACTCTCTGTAAAGCACCAGTTCCATTGGCAGCAAAACAGGCCCAGATCATAATGCTACCACCACCATGCTTGACGGATAGGAATGGTGTTCCTGGGATTAAAGGCCTCACCTTTCCTCCTCCAAACATATTGCTGGGTATTGTGTCCAAACAGCTCACGTTTTGTTTCATCTGACCACAGAACTTTCCTTCAGAAGGTCTATAAGAGTTGTAGAAATGATTGGAAACTCTAGACAGAAATATCCCTAGCTGATTACCTTGACCAGGATGACTAAGAATCTACACAAATACTGATATGTTGTTTACTTCCTGTGTCTAACACGTACCAGTGTAAGCAAATTGGTAACCCTAGGTTCTGTGCCGGACTTTTAACTCGATGCCTCGCAACCTTGCACTCTCGTTCGGAGGACCCAGGCGGGTTACGTCAGGTTACCGGTTTTCCCACAGCAGAAACATTGTGCAACTACAACCATTGTGCCGGTCAGGGACCGGTGACTGCGTTGCTTTATCGATGCCCGGGCGTGCTGGTCCAGACCCGCAGAAAGCGCGCCAGGAATTCAAAGAATGGGTCCAGTGAGCAATAGGAAGGAAATTCCCATCGCCCGATTTATCTGGAAGCTCGGAGAAACACCAGGAATGAGCGAACAATCACTCGGTATGTCAGGAGACTGACGGCAAAGATTGGCAAAGAGTTTGTCTCCAGGTTCAGGAACACAGTGCCTACCCTGAGAGGCTGAAGACGGAGTGATGACACATCAAAAGAGGAAGGGACGGGACGGGCGGGGATGACACGGACAGTCATGAGATCACCACGATGGATGGAATGTAGGAGAATTAGACAAAACAAAGGGAGGCGAGAAGATGACCCGATGCCAGATTAGGAGAGTAGAGACATAAAACAGGTCAGTGCCAAAGAGTGTCGGGTCGCAGTGAGCGCACGTCCGTGGGACGGGAAGACCGTATTTGCTGGGAAGTAACACCTGGTTGAGTGACAGCAGATGACAAGCCGAGGAAACAGGCCTGTAGGTCCGATTTTTGGCTGCTGAGTCGCTCAGTTTGACTGAGTGCACTTTGTTTTGAATCGCCCACCCGACTACACCTCAAAGTCTTTCAGCAAGAGCGAGCCTCTCATCTGGAACCACCTACTAACACCTCAAGCCTTTGACAGTCATCGGCTTGTAATGTCCTCTGAAAGTTGCTGCTCATCTTTTTCTTCTTTATCTTGTTTTCTTTAAAAACCTCAATATTTTACTGATAGCTCTTTTAAATGTGATTGAAGTTGTCCACAGCTCCGAATTCTTGCTAGGGCAGAGTCATATAATCTCAGAGACCTTTACAAAAGGTCTTGCATTTTATCAATCAATCAATCAATCAATCAATGTTTATTTATATAGCCCTAATCACAAAAGTCTCAAAGGGCTGCACAAGCCACAACGACATCCTCGGCACAGAGCCCACACAAGGGACGTCCATGTGAATGACTATGAGAAACCTTGGAGGGGACCGCATATGTGGGTAACCCCCCCTCTAAGTACAGTCCCTAGTGGATCCACATAACAGTGAGAGTCCAGTCCATAGTGGGGCCAGCAGGAGACCATCTCGAGCGGAGACAGGTCAGTAGCGCAGAGACGTCCCCAACCGATGCACAGGCATCCAACTCTGGACAGCCAGCATCTCATCCATGGTCACCGGAATCGGAATAACCCGGCGAGGGGGCAAAGGAGAAAAGAAAACAGCAGATCAACTGGTCTAAAAAAGGGGGGGTCTATTTAAAGGCTAGAGTATACAAATGAGTTTTAAGATGGGACTTAAATGCTTCTACTGAGGTAGCATCTCTAACTTTTACCGGGAGGGCATTCCATAGTACTGGAGCCCGAACAGAAAACGCTCTATAGCCCGCAGACTTTTTTTGGGCTCTGGGAATCACTAATAAGCCGGAGTTCTTTGAACGCAGATTTCTTGCCGGGACATATGGTACAATACAGTCAGCAAGATATGCTGGTTATTTCCTCAAGTTTAGACTTTTGCGACTTCTTTCATTTTGAGCTTTAACTGTCCTCCACCCACAGCCTACAACTGGTCCTAAGCGTAGTGTTTTACCTGTCCCCGGTGTTCTCAAAACTGTTATTCTCAGGGCATTCAATTGATCTGAACTGGACTGTTTGGTTTGTCTTAGAAAACGTCAGGCCTCTCATCCGAGGAGGCTTCATCAGTTCATGCTCAAAGACTTAGATTGATCAGATCTAATCTAAAATTTAGATTGGTCAAATCTAGTCTAGCGGCTGGTGCCAGGATCTCAGAAGGCTTCATGACTTCATGATCAAAGACTTCGATTGGTCAGATCCAGTCTAGTGGCTGGTGCCAATACCTCAGTAGTCTTAATCCGTTCATGTTCATAGATTTAGAGTGCCGGATATAGTCTAAGACTTAGATTGGTCAAATCTGGTCTAGCGGCTGGTGCCAATACCTCAGAAGACTTCATGACTTCATGATCAAAGACTTCGATTGGTCAGACCCAGTCTAGCGGCTGGTGTCAATACCTCAGTAGTCTTAATCCTTTCATGTTCATAGACTTAGATTGGTCGGATATAGTCTAAGACTTAGATTGGTCAAATCTAGTCTAGCGGCTGGTGCCAGGATCTCAGAAGGCTTCATGACTTCATGATCAAAGACTTTGATTGGTCAGATCCAGTCTAGCGGCTGGTGCCAATACCTCAGTAGTCTTAATCTGTTCATGTTCATAGACTTAGATTGGTCGGATCTAGTCTAAGACTTAGATTGGTCAAATCTAGTCTAGCGGCTGGTGCCAATACCTCAGAAGGCTTCATGACTTCATGATCAAAGTCTTCGATTGGTCAGATCCAGTCTAGCGGCTGGTGCCAATACCTCAGTAGTCTTAATTGGTTCATGTTCATAGACTTAGAGTGCCGGATCTACTCTAGGACTTAGATTGGTCAAATCTAGTCTAGCAGCTGGTGCCAATACCTCAGAAGACTTCATGACTTCATGATCAAAGACTTCGATTGGTCAGATCTAGTGTAGCGGCTGGTGCCAATACCTCAGTAGTCTTAATCCGTTCATGTTCATAGACTTAGATTGGTCGGATCTAGTCTATGATTTAGATTGGTCAAATCTAGTCTAGCGGCTGGTGCCAATACCTCAGATGACTTCATGACTTCAGGATCAAAGACTTCGATTGGTCAGATCTAGTCTAGCGGCTGGTGCCAATACCTCAGTAGTCTTAATCCGTTCATGTTCATGGACTTAGATTGGTCGGATGTAGTCTAGCGGCTGGTGCCAATACCTCAGTAGGATTCATCAATTCATGCTCAAAGACTTAGATTGGTCCGATCTCGTCCAGCAGCTGGTGCCAATACCTGTGTAGGCTTTATTAGTGTATGCTCTAAGACTTAGATTGGTCAGATCTTGTCTGAGCTTAGATTGGTCAGATCTTGTCTCAGACTTAGATTGGTCAGATCTTGTCTCAGACTTAGATTCGTCAGATCTAGTCTTAGACTTAGATTTGTCAGATCTGGTAGTGATGGGAATTCCAGAAAATATTTTTGCAGAAAATTTTGCATATTTTTTCTGTTTGCTATAAAAAAAAAACAACGTTTTCTATGTCAAAAAGCGCATTAATCAAACAAACAAACACAAAAAAAACATTAAAAGTATTTAAAAAAACTTATGAATAAACAGATAGATTAGAAGATTTAAGCGATAAAGGTAAAAAAATAAGGTAAAAAAAAATAAATTAAAAATAAAAATACTTATTTTTAAAACTTTGGGGCCCAAAGTCATTTCTTGAAAAATAATAATGAATCAAAATCAATTATTGACCTATTTAATGCGCCAATTACTTCACATCAAATACTTCACTTGTACATTTTTTGGGGAGAGAATATTGCACATGTTGTCTTTTCATCATAAAAAAAAAGGATTTTCTTCAACAAAAAGGGTATAAAACATTAAAAAGTAAAACTTGATATCGACAGATAGCTCGGAAGTTGATGTAGACAAAAATGTTTTTACACCAGACTTATTTTTTAACATTTTCATAAATGAGACCCTAAGAGAAAAAAACGGTTTTGAAAATGAAAAATATCTGTACTAAAGCAAATGAAATATTGTCCTAATAAACCCGCAGAGGGTTTCTTATTTCATCTGAAAAACGTTGAATTCTTCAAAAAAAGATACTTCAAATACTTCACTTGGACATTTTTC
>NC_084741.1:14149001-14171501 GCF_033978785.1 Entelurus aequoreus
TCATGCTAGCTTGATTACATTACAAACTCCTGCAGACATCACGTGTGGGACAATTTAGTAAGTATAATAAGTTTTAGTTATGTTATAAAACCTACAAATGTTGCTTGGATTGATGAGGAATCCCATCGAGTATGAACGCAATGGACGGTCATACTTTCGGTTTAAAGCAGAAACAGGAAGTACTTTTTCAAGCCGCGGGGATCAAAGCGTGGGGGGGAAAAAAAGTTACATTTACCGTAAATTCCGGGCTATAGAGTGTGCCGGTATTTAGGCCACACCCACTAAATTTGAGAAGAAATAAATATTTTTAATAAAATAATAACAATAATAATAATAATATATTGTATTTGTATAAAGCACTTTACATTGAGTAAACAACCTCAAAGTGCTACAGTGTATTAATAAAATAAAAATAAAAATAAAAAGATGATAAAAAATAAAAAATAATAAAAACTAGAACCACCAAATAGCTAGAACTAGTATGCATATATATCTAAAAAAAAAAGAAGTTTTTTTTTAAAAAAAGAAGTGTTTTCAAGCCTTTTTTAAAAGCATCCACAGTCTGTGGTGCCCTCAGGTGGTCAGGGAGAGTGTTCCACAGACTGGGAGCGGCGGAGCATATATTAGCCGCACCAGATATACACCGGTACAAAATATTTTGTAAATGTTTATTTACATACCTTAATTGTTTCCAAACGGTGTCTGTAACAGGGCAGTAAAACGGATGATCAGACAAAACAGAAGTCATCTAGCTCTCCAATCAGCTAAACAGACTCCACGGTGACGTTTTGGTGGAACTGGAAACTATACGAAAAAAATGCCATCGTAAGATAATAATACTAACAAAGACACTGTAAACATGTTAGCATATTAGCTAATACTAATCAGGCTAGCTTGATTACATTACAAACTCCTACAGAAATCACATGTGGGACTTTAGTAAGTATAAAAACTTTTAGTTATGTTATAAAACCTACAAATTTTGCTTGGATTGATGAGGAATCCTATCGAGTAGGAACGCTATGGATGGTCATACTTCCGGTTTTAAAGCAGAAACAGGAAGTACTTTTTCAAGCCGCAGGGATCAAAGCATGCGGAAAAAAAGTTACATTTACCGTAAATTCCGGTATTTAGGCCACGGCCACTAAATTTGAGAAGAAATAAATATTTTTAATAATAACCGTAAATTCTGGGCTATTGAGTGTGCCGGTATTTAGGCCACACCCACTAAATTTGAGAAGAAATATATATTTTTAATAATAATAATAATAATAATAGATTTTATTTGTATAAAGCACTTTACATTGAGTAAGCAACCTCAAAGTGCTACAGTGTATTAAAAAAATAAAAATAAAAAGATAATAAAAAATTCATAAAAATAAAAACTAGAACAGCCAAATAACTAGAACTAGTATGCATATATCTAAAAAAAAAGTTTTGTTTTTTTAAAAAGAAAGGTTTTGAAGCCTTTTTTAGAAGCATCCACAGTCTGTGGTGCCCTCAGGTGGTCAGGGAGAGCGTTCCACAGACTCTGTAAACGTGTTAGCATATTAGCTAATGCTAATCACGCTAGCTTGATTACATTACAAACTCCTAAAGACATCACACGTGGGACTTTAGTTAGTAAGAAAACTTTTAGTTATGTTATAAAACCTACAAATGTTGCTTGGATTGATGAGGAATCCTATTGAGCAGAAACGCTATGGACGGTCATACTTCCGGCTTTAAAGCAGAAACAGGAAGTAAATTTTCAAGCCGCAGGGATCAAAGCGTGGGGGAAAAAAATAGCGGCTTATCCTTTAGAAAAATATAGTAGTTGTCAAACAAAACCTGTGCCTTGTTTTTAACGATTACGTAGGCCTACTACGCTACTGGGCTTGGATGTCGGTCATCACGGTGGTTCTTGGAGAGTCATTTGGTGCAAAAAAAGTTTGAGAAGCGTTTGTGCGTCACATGTTTGGATGATGCAAGAAGAAAACAAACACGCCGTCGTCTGGCCCCGAATGACCTAGTTCCCGGGGAGAGTCCGTCTTGTCTCCTCGCCAGTCTATGAACTCGCACGCCACCTTCCACGCGGGACTCGGCCGCCAACAATGTTCCACTCTCTGGCCCGTCTGATGCCGCCAGACTCCTCAAATATTTTTCACCGCCAGACCCAGAAGGACGTTCACGCGGGAGCCAGACTCAATAGCCGGCGTCCCCCCCCACCCCCCCAGGGTCGGGGGCCCGGATACCAAAACAGCTTAAGTGACTTCAAGCTGGCCGGGTTTCACAAAGTGTGGTAACGATGACCGCCGGGGACCCCACACGCACTACCTCCAATTTCCTGATAGCGCCGACATCCTGACGTAGGACTTGAACCAGCTCCTTGAACTGCTGGCCTCGGGGGGGGGGGGGGGAGGGACCTGGCCTGGGATTAAGAGCTGCCCCGGCACAAGTAGATCTGCAATAAATGTTCGCTTTATTACCCGATGCCAAGCCAGGATTTAAAAAGTTTGGTTTGATGCATGATTGCGCAACTTTCACGACAAAGCACAGTACATAACTCAAATACAGTTTTACTACCAAACCCAAGAGCAGCAAATTTGAAATGATTTGATAGGAAAGTCTCAATGATGAGGAAAAATGAAAACAGGAAATGAGAAGTCACAATTATGAGATAACAAGTTTCTAGATAACAAGTCGAAATTGCGAGATAGAAAGTCAAAATTATGAGATATGAGGTCATCATTGTGAGATAGAAAGTCATAATTATGAGGTAAAAAGTCGAAATTCGGAGATAAGAAAGTCAAATTATGAGATATAAGGTCATCATTGTGAGATAGAAAGTCAAAATTGTGAGATGATATAAATTCATCATTGTGAGATAGAAAGTCAAAATTTTGAGATACAAGGTCATCATTGTGAGATAGAACGTCAAATTTATGAGATACAAATTCATCATTGTGAAATAGAAAGTCAAAATTATGAGATGTAAGGTCATCATTGTGAGATAAAAAGTCAAAATTATGAGGGATAAGTTCATCATTGAAAGATGGAGAGTCAAAATTATGAGATATAAGTTCATTATTGTGGGATAAAAAGTCAAAATTATGAGCTATAAGGTCATCATTGTGAGATAAAAAGTCAAAATTATGAGATACAAGGTCATTATTGTGAGATAAAGTCAAAATTATGAGATATGAATTCATCATTGTGAGATAGAAAGTCAAAATCATGAGATATAAGGTCATCATTGTGAGATAAAACGTCAAAATTATGACATATGAATTCATCATTGTGAGACAAAAAGTCAAAATTATGAGATATAAAGTCATCATTGTGAGACAAAAAGTCAAAATTATGAGAAATAAGTTCATCAGTGTGAGATAGAAAGTCAAAATTATGAGATAAGTTCATCAGTGTGAGATGCAAAGTCAAAATCATGATATAAGGTCATCATTGTGAGATAAAAAGTCAAATTTATGAGATATAAGGTCATCATTGTGAGATAGAAAGTCAAAATTATGAGATATAAGGTTATCATTGTGAGATAGAACGTCGAATTTATGAGATATAAGTTCATCATTGTGAGATACAAAGTCAAAATTATGAGATATAAGGTCATCATTGTGAGATAAAAAGTCAAAATTATGAGATATAAGGTCATCATTGTGAGATAAAAAGTCAAATTATGAGATATAAGTTCATCAGTGTGAGATAGAAAGTCAACATTATGAGATATAAGGTCATCATTGTGAGATGCAAAGTCAAAATTATGAGATATAAGTTCATCATTGTGAGATAGAAAGTCAAAAATATGAGATATAAGGTCATTATTGTGAGATAAAGTAAAAATTACGAGATATAAATTCATCATTGTGAGATAGAAAGTCAAAATTATGAGATATAAGGTCATCATTGTGAGATAGAAAGTTAAAATTATGAGATATAAGTTCAACATTGTGAGATAGAGAGTCAAAATTATGAGATATAAGGTCATCATTGTGAGATAAAAAGTCAAAATTAGGAGATAAAAATTCATCATTGTGAGATAGAAAGTCAAAATTATGAGATATAAGTTCATCATTGTGAGATAAAAAGTCAAAATTATGAGATATAAAGTAAAACATTGTGAGATAGAAAGTCAAAATTATAAGATATAAGTTCATCATTGTGAGATAGAAAGCCAAAATTATGAGATACATGGTCATCATTGTTAGATACAAAGTCAAAATTATGAGATATAAGTTCATCATTGTGAGATAGAAAGTCAAAATTATGAGATACAAGTTCATCATTGTGAGATAGAAAGTCAAAATTATGAGATATAAGGTCATCATTGTGAGATAAAAAGTCAAAATTATGAGATATAAGTTCATCATTGTGAGATAGAAAGTCAAAATTATGAGATATAAGTTCATCATTGAAAGATGGAGAGTCAACATTATGAGATATAAGATAATTATTGTGGGATAAAAAGTCACAATTATGAGCTATAAGGTCATCATTGTGAGATAAAAAGTCAAAATTATGAGATATAAGGTTATAAGTCAAAATTATGAGATATAAATTCGTCATTGTGAGATAGAAAGTCAAAATCATGAGATATAAGGTCATCATTGTGAGATAGAAAGTCAAAATTATGAGATATAAAATCATTATTGTGAGATACAAGGTCAAAATTATGAGATTTAAGGTCATTGTGAAAAAAAAGTCAAAATTATGAGATAAAAGTTCATCATTGTGAGATAGAAAGTCAAAATTATGAGATATAAGGTCATCATTGTGTGATAAGTCAAAATTATGAGATATGAGTTCATCATTGTGAGATACAAAGTCAAAGTTATGAGATATAAGTTCATCAGTGTGAGATAGAAAGTCAAAATTATGAGATATAAGGTCATCATTGTGAGATGCAGAGTCAAAATTATGAGATATAAGTTCATCATTGTGAGATAAAAAGTCAAAATTATGAGATATAAGTTCATCATTCTGAGATAGAAAGTCAAAATTATGAGATATAAGGTCATTATTGTGAGATAGAAAGTCAAAATTATGAGATATAAGTTCCTCATTGTGATATAGAGAGTCAAAATTATGAGATATAAGGTCATCATTGTGAGATAAAAAGTCGAAATTATGAGATATAAGTTCATCATTGTGAGATAGAGAGTCAAAATTAGGAGATATAAGGTCATCATTGTGAGATAAAAAGTCAAAATTATGAGATATAAGGTCATTATTGTGAGATAAAGTCAAAATTATGAGATATAAGGTCATCATTGTGAGATAGAAAGTCATAATTATGAGGTAAAAAAATCAAAATTCGGAGATAAGTCAAATTATTAGATTAAATGTTGTAATTATGAGTCCAAATTAGATCAAATAAAGAAAGTCCCAATTATGAGATAAAAGGCAGAATGATGAGGTAAGAAAGTCATTAAGAGGAGACAAAAAGTCAAAATCACGAGATGGAAATCAAAATTGTGCAGTGCAGTTTCTTGCTTTGTCACCCCTAACTGTGCTGGCTCATTTCCACTTTCTCATCATTATAATTATAATTAGGACTTTTCATCTCATCATTTTGACTTTTTATTTCATAATTTCGACATTTTTTCTTATAATTATGACTTTTCATCTCATAATGATTACTTTTTCTCATAGTTTTGACTTTTTATTTCATAGATATGACTTTTTGGACTCGTAATTATGACTTTTTATCCCATTATTTCGACTTTCTTATCTCGTAATTTCCATTTGTTTTAAAAAAAAAATCTCATATACTTGACTTTTCAATTCATAAATATGACTTACCATTGGGGTATTTTAGGTTTTGGCCTTTTAATTGTCCTTTCATTGGAATAAAAAAAAATTTTTTTTATATATTTTAATTTTTTATTTTATTTTAAAACACAAAATATGAAATTGAAAAACAAAGTGTTCTACTTTTTCAGAATGAAAAATAAATAACTGGATGAAAACAAACGGTTTAATTTTCCTTGTGCAAAACCCAAAAGCAGTGAAGTTGTCACGTTGTGTAAATGGTAAATAAAATACAATGATTTTAAGCGCAAAAAATGATGACTAAAGAAGTGACGCTGCATTTTCATTCGCGCTTTAATTTTTTTGAGAGCGTATTTATGTCACAACGGGGTTTTCGCAGCTTACTGGGGTTCATTCTCCCGGGATGCAGACGGACCACTCCGGACAAAGCGTGCAGGTAGGAACATGATTTATTCTCAAAAATAACGCGAAGTACCAAAAACAGAAAACGAGCAAAAGGAATAATGTGCTGATCGCACTCGACAACTAAGCTAGCACTTAGCATGGACTAGAAACAAGCAAAACTTACGTAGACAAGGCTAGCACTTAGCATTGGCTAGGAGACAAGCAACACTTACCTTGACAGGTTGCACGAAGCAAACAATGACGCCAGCCTGAGCGTGGCGAGCAAGGTGAATAAATGCTTCTCTGATTAGTGGTTAACAGCAGCTGAGCGTGGGACCACTAATCAGAAGCAGGTGAACACAATTAATCCCCATGGTGACCAAAATAAACCCAGGAGTGCACAAAACAGGAATTCAGGGAGTCCAAAACATAACCAAAACATGATCCGGGCCAAGGATCATGACAATTTAAGTATTTATCATTTATTATCGATTTAGTTTTTCATCAGTTTTGATAATTTCCTTCTTTTGCAGTATATTTGATGTATCCCAGCTTGCACAAGACGTTGATACAACGTTGATTGTACGTACACATCCTTTAAAACTGACTTCGAAAACAACGTTGCAAAATAGTTGTATTTTTAAAATGAGGCAATGTTGATGTCTAACGTGGGATCCACGTCGTTGGTTGGGAAATGACCAAAATTCAATGGTCAAATCAACGTCGCAACCTAAAATTGAATAAACGTCGTCAAAAAGCATGTTGTTTCAACGTTGTATTTGTGTTGTAGAATATTGGTTGGGAAATGACTAAAATTCAATAATCAAATCTATGTCTAAACTCAACATTGATTAAACGTCGTCAAAAAGCATGTTGTTTCAACGTTGTTTTTGTTGTGTAGAATATTGGTTGGGAAATGACCAAATTTCAATGGTCAAATCAACGTCGGAACCCAACATTGATTAAACGTCGTCAAAAAGCATGTTGTTTCAACGTTGTTTTTGTTGTAGAATATTGGTTGAAAATTGACCAAATTTCAATGGTCAAATCAACGTCGGAACCCAACATTGATTAAACGTCGTCAAAAAGCATGTTGTTTCAACGTTGTTTTTGTTGTGTAGAATATTGGTTGGGAAATGACCAAATTTCAATGGTCAAATCAACGTCGGAACCCAACATTGATTAAACGTCGTCAAAAAGCATGTTGTTTCAACGTTGTTTTTGTTGTAGAATATTGGTTGAAAATTTACCAAATTTCAATGGTCAAATCAACGTCGGAACCCAACATTGATTAAACGTCGTCAAAAAGCATGTTGTTTCAACGTTGTTTTTGTTGTAGAATATTGGTTGAAAATTGACCAAATTTCAATGGTCAAATCAACGTCGGAACCCAACATTGATTAAACGTCGACAAAAAGCATGTTGTTTCAATGTTGTATTTGTGTTTTAGGATATTGGTTGGGAAATGACCAAATTTCAATTATCAAATCTATGTCAAAACTCAACATTGAATAAATGTTGTCAAAAAGCATGTTGTTTCAATGTTTTATTTGTGTTGTAGATTATTGGTTGGGAAATGACAACATTCCAATGGTCAAATCAATGTTGAAACAACCTGACATTGAATAAACGTTGTCAAAAAGAATGTAGTTTTAACGTTGTATTTGTGTTGTAGAATATTGGTTGGGAAATGACCAAATTTCAATGGTCAAATCAACTTTGGAACCCAACATTGATTAAATGTTGTCAAAAAGCATGTTGTTTCAACGTTGTATTTGTGTTGTAGAATATTGGTTGAGAAATGACCAAATTTCAATGGTCAAATCAACGTCGGAACCCAACATTGAATAAACGTCGTCAAAAAGCATGTTGTTTCAACGTTGAATTTGTGTTGTAGAATATTGGTTGGGAAATTACAACATTTCAATGGTCAAATTAAACGTCAGAACCCAACATTGAATAAACGTCAAAAAGCATGTTGTTTCAACGCTATGTTTGTGTGTAAAAATATTGGTTGGGAAATGACCAAATTTCAATGGTCAAATCAACGTCGGAACCCAACATTGAATAAACATTGTCAAAAAACATGTTGTTTCAACGTTTTTTTTGTTGTAGAATATTGGTTGAGAATTGACCAAATTTTAATGGTCAAATCAATGTTACAACCTGACATTGAATAAACGTCGTCAAAAAGCATGTTGTTTCAACGTTGTTTTTGTGTTGTTGATTATTGGTTGGGAAATGACCAACATTTCAATGGTCAAATCAACGTCGGAACCCAACATTGATTAAACGTCAAAAAGCATGTTGTTTTAACGTTGTTTTTGTGTTGTAGATTATTGGTTGGGAAATGACTAAAATTCAATAATCAAATCTATGTCAAAACTCAACATTGATTAAACGTCAAAAAGCATGTTGTTTCAACGTTGTTTTTGTTGTGTAGAATATTGGTTGGGAAATGACCAAATTTCAATGGTCAAATCAACGTCGGAACCCAACATTGATTAAACGTCGTCAAAAAGCATGTTGTTTCAACGTTGTTTTTGTTGTAGAATATTGGTTGAAAATTGACCAAATTTCAATGGTCAAATCAACGTCGGAACCCAACATTGATTAAACGTCGACAAAAAGCATGTTGTTTCAACGTTGTATTTGTGTTGTAGGATATTGGTTGGGAAATGACCAAATTTCAATTATCAAATCTATGTCAAAACTCAACATTGAATAAATGTTGTCAAAAAGCATGTTGTTTCAATGTTTTATTTGTGTTGTAGATTATTGGTTGGGAAATGACAACATTCCAATGGTCAAATCAATGTTGAAACAACCTGACATTGAATAAACGTTGTCAAAAAGAATGTAGTTTTAACGTTGTATTTGTGTTGTAGAATATTGGTTGGGAAATGACCAAATTCCAATGGTCAAATCAACTTTGGAACACAACATTGATTAAATGTTGTCAAAAAGCATGTTGTTTCAACGTTGTATTTGTGTTGTAGAATATTGGTTGAGAAATGACCAAATTTCAATGGTCAAATCAACGTCGGAACCCAACATTGAATAAACGTCGTCAAAAAGCATGTTGTTTCAACGTTGAATTTGTGTTGTAGAATATTGGTTGAGAAATGACCAAATTTCAATGGTCAAATCAACGTCGGAACCCAACATTGAATAAACGTCGTCAAAAAGCATGTTGTTTCAACGTTGTATTTGTTTTGTAGAATATTGGTTGGGAAATTACAACATTTCAATGGTCAAATTAAACGTCAGAACCCAACATTGAATAAACGTCAAAAAGCGTGTTGTTTCAACGCTAAGTTTGTGTGTAAAAATATTGGTTGGGAAATGACCAAATTTCAATGGTCAAATCAACGTCGGAACCCAACATTCAATAAACATTGTCAAAAAGCATGTTGTTTCAACGTTTTTTTTGTTGTAGAATATTGGTTGAGAATTGACCAAATTTTAATGGTCAAATCAATGTTACAACCTGACATTGAATAAAAGTCGTCAAAAAGCATGTTGTTTCAACGTTGTTTTTGTGTTGTAGATTATTGGTTGGGAAATGACCAACATTTCAATGGTCAAATCAACGTCGGAACCCAACATTGATTAAACGTCAAAAAGCATGTTGTTTTAACGTTGTTTTTGTGTCGTAGATTATTGGTTGGGAAATGACTAAAATTCAATATTCAAATCTATGTCAAAACTCAACATTGATTAAACGTCAAAAAGCATGTTGTTTCAACGTTGTTTTTGTTGTGTAGAATATTGGTTGGGAAATGACCAAATTTCAATGGTCAAATCAACGTCGGAACCCAACATTGATTAAACGTCGTCAAAAAGCATGTTGTTTCAACGTTGTTTTTGTTGTAGAATATTGGTTGAAAATTGACCAAATTTCAATGGTCAAATCAACGTCGGAACCCAACATTGATTAAACGTCGACAAAAAGCATGTTGTTTCAACTTTGTATTTGTGTTGTAGGATATTGGTTGGGAAATGACCAAATTTCAATTATCAAATCTATGTCAAAACTCAACATTGAATAAATGTTGTCAAAAAGCATGTTGTTTCAATGTTTTATTTGTGTTGTAGATTATTGGTTGGGAAATGACAACATTCCAATGGTCAAATCAATGTTGAAACAACCTGACATTGAATAAACATTGTCAAAAAGAATGTAGTTTTAACGTTGTATTTGTGTTGTAGAATATTGGTTGGGAAATGACCAAATTCCAATGGTCAAATCAACTTTGGAACCCAACATTGATTAAATGTTGTCAAAAAGCATGTTGTTTCAACGTTGTATTTGTGTTGTAGAATATTGGTTGAGAAATGACCAAATTTCAATGGTCAAATCAACGTCGGAACCCAACATTGAATAAACGTCGTCAAAAAGCATGTTGTTTCAACGTTGAATTTGTGTTGTACAATATTGGTTGGGAAATTACAACATTTCAATGGTCAAATTAAACGTCAGAACCCAACATTGAATAAACGTCAAAAAGCATGTTGTTTCAACGCTATGTTTGTGTGTAAAAATATTGGTTGGGAAATGACCAAATTTCAATGGTCAAATCAACGTCGGAACCCAACATTGAATAAACATTGTCAAAAAGCATGTTGTTTCAACATTTTTTTTGTTGTAGAATATTGGTTGAGAATTGACCAAATTTTAATGGTCAAATCAATGTTACAACCTGACATTGAATAAACGTCGTCAAAAAGCATGTTGTTTCAACGTTGTTTTTGTGTTGTTGAATATTGGTTGGGAAATGACCAACATTTCAATGGTCAAATCAACGTCGGAACCCAACATTGATTAAACGTCAAAAAGCATGTTGTTTTAACGTTGTTTTTGTGTTGTAGATTATTGGTTGGGAAATGACTAAAATTCAATAATCAAATCTATGTCAAAACTCAACATTGATTAAACGTCAAAAAGCATGTTGTTTCAACGTTGCATTTGTGTTGTAGAATATTGGTCGGGAAATGACCAAATATTCAATGGTCAAATCAACGTCGGAACCCAACATTGATTAAACGTCGTCAAAAAGCATGTTGTTTCAACGTTGTATTTGTGTTGTAGAATATTGGTTGGGAAATGACCAACATTTCAATGGTCAAATCAACGTCGGAACCCAACATTGATTATACGTCAAAAAGCATGTTGTTTTAACATTGTTTTTGTGTTGTAGATTATTGGTTGGGAAATGACTAAATTTCAATAATCAAATCTATGTCAAAACTCAACATTGATTAAACGTCAAAAAGCATGTTGTTTCAACGTTGTATTTGTGTTGTAGAATATTGGTTGGGAAATGACCAAATATTCAATGGTCAAATCAACGTCGGAACCCAACATTGATTAAACGTCGTCAAAAAGCATGTTGTTTCAACGTTGTATTTGTGTTGTAGAATATTGGTTGGGAAATGACCAACATTTCAATGGTCAAATCAACGTCGGAACCCAACATTGATTAAACGTCGTCAAAAAGCATGTTGTTTTAACGTTGTTTTTGTGTTGTAGATTATTGGTTGGGAAATGACTAAAATTCAATAATCAAATCTATGTCAAAACTCAACATTGATTAAACGTCAAAAAGCATGTTGTTTCAACGTTGTATTTGTGTTGTAGAATATTGGTTGGGAAATGACCAAATTTCAATGGTCAAATCAACGTCAGAACCCAACATTGAATAAACATTGTCAAAAAGCATGTTGTTTCAACGTTTTTGTTGTTGTAGAATATTGGTTGAGAATTGACCAAATTTTAATGGTCAAATCAATGTTACAACCTGACATTGAATAAACGTCGTCAAAAAGCATGTTGTTTCAATGTTGTTTTTGTGTTGTTGAATATTGGTTGGGAAATGACCAACATTTCAATGGTCAAATCAACGTCGGAACCCAACATTGATTAAACGTCAAAAAGCATGTTGTTTTAACGTTGTTTTTCTGTTGTAGATTATTGGTTGGGAAATGACTAAACTTCAATAATCAAATCTATGTAAAAACTCAACATTGATTAAACATTGTCAAAAAGCATGTTGTTTCAACGTTGTTTGTGTTGTAGAATATTGGTTGGGAAATGACCAAATTTCAATGGTCAAATCAACGTCAGAACCCGACATTGAATAAACGTTGTCAAAAAGCATGTTGTTTCAACGTTGTGTTTGTGTTGTAGAATATTGGTTGGGAAATTACAACATTTCAATGGTCAAATTAAACGTCAGAACCCAACATTGAATAAACGTCAAAAAGCATGTTGTTTCAACGCTATGTTTGTGTGTAAAAATATTGGTTGGGAAATGACCAAATTTCAATAGTCAAATCAACGTCGGAACCCAACATTGATTAAAGGTTGTCAAAAAGCATGTTGTTTCAACGTTGTATTTGTGTTGTAGAATATTAATTGGAAAATGACCAAATTTCAACGGTCAAATCAACGTCAGAACTTGACATTGAATAAACGTCGTCAAAAAGCATGTTGTTTCAACGTTGTGTTTGTGTTGTAGAATATTGGTTGGGAATTGACCAAATTTCAATGGTCAAATCAACGTCAGAACCCAACATTGATTAAACGTCGTCAAAAAGCATGTTGTTTCAATGTTGTATTTGTGTTGTAGAATATTGGTTGGGAAATGACTAAAATTCAATAATCAAATCTATGTCAAAACTCAACATTGATTAAACATTGTCAAAAAGCATGTTGTTTCAACGTTGTTTTTGTTGTGTAGAATATTGGTTAGGAAATGACGAAAATATTCAATAGTCAAATCAACGTCAGAACCCGACATTGAATAAACGTCGTCAAAAAGCATGTTGTTTCAACGTGGTGTTTGTGTTGTAGAATATTGGTGGGGAAATGACAACATTTCAATGGTCAAATCAATGTTGAAAACACCTGACATTGAATAAACGTTGTCAAAAAGCATGTTGTTTCAACGTTGTATTTGTGTTGTAGAATATTGGTCGGGAAATGACCAAAATTCAACGATCAAATCAACGTCAGAACCCAACATTGAATAAACGTCAAAAAGCATGTTGTTTCGATGCTATGTTTGTTTTTTAGAATATTGGTTGGGAAATGACCAAATTTCAAAGGTCAAATCAATGTCACAACCCGACATTGAATAAACGTTGTCAAAAAACAAGTTTTTTCAAAGTTGTATTTGTGTTGTAGAATATTGGTTGGGAAATGACCAAATTTCAATGGTCAAATAAATCGTGACATTGATTAAAGGTTGTCAAAAAACATGTTGTTTCAACGTTGTATTTGTGTTGTAGAATATTGGTCGGGAAATGACCAAAATTCAACGATCAAATCAACGTCAGAACCCAACATTGAATAAACGTCAAAAAGCATGTTGTTTCGATGCTATGTTTGTTTTTTAGAATATTGGTTGGGAAATGACCAAATTTCAAAGGTCAAATCAATGTCACAACCCGACATTGAATAAACGTTGTCAAAAAACAAGTTTTTTCAAAGTTGTATTTGTGTTGTAGAATATTGGTTGGGAAATGACCAAATTTCAATGGTCAAATAAATCGTGACATTGATTAAAGGTTGTCAAAAAACATGTTGTTTTTAACGTTGTATTTGAGTTGCTCAACGTCGGGACCTAACTCAACAAGTCGTCAACGTTGTTTCAATGTCTTGTGCCTGCTGGGATTTATATTTGTAATCAGCCTGACCAAAGCCTTGACACTAATCTTTGTGACTAACTTGTGCTTGTGTATCTCCTGACAAGGTTGTCAACTGTAACATTGAATATGATTCAAATCAGGAGTAAGATTATTCATTCAGTGTTGATACATGAGCGGGGCCCCGGGCCCCTCTGTAGTAGACCAGTTGGGCCCCGAGGTCAAAAAAGGTTGAGACCGCCTGTGTTATTGACTTTTTCTATATTGTGATGATTTGTTGTACAAACAGGTCATTAGTGCAGCAATGAGCAGCAAAAAGTCAAGACTTGGCTCCCTGCTGTGTCCCTCTTTTCATCCTCTTCTCCGCTGACTCAGCACCTTTTTGGTCGGGCACTTCCTTTCTTTGAAGACGGGAAGAATCTTTCATTACTCCACGAGCGAGGAGATGACAGGGCGAGAAGAAGCGCGTCATTGTCCTCCAGCGTGGCTCCTTCGCCCCGCGGTCGTGCAGGCCTAATTACAGACAAACGCCACCGCAACAGGTGTGGGCCCGCACACCTGGCCGCCCCCCGGTCACGCCCGCTCGGGCGATGGCGCAATTCCGGGTGAAAGTGTGCATGACATGGCGTCTGCGCGGCATCACAGGAAGCTTTTTGTGTGTCACACGCTCACCGACGCCGACGTGTTTCTTCATCCTGATCGCAGGAAACCTCAAACAATTAGCAAGTCTGAGGCGCCATCTGTGTCGCGTTACAGGACGTCACTGCTTTGCACACGCCTCCTTTTGGACGCCCAATAGTCGTCTGACTTTGTTCCAAACACAAACACAGGCCATGATGGACAAAAACCACGAAAACAGCAATAAAACAGCACCATAAAAAATTAATATATATAAAAAAAATTGAATAAAATGATAAAAGACATCAACAAATCAGAACCATAAAAAAAAATTATAATAAAAAATGACTAAAATGAATAAAGACATCATTAAATCAGAACCATAAAAAAATAAAAAATAAAAAAAATGGCTAAAATGATCAAATACATCAACAAATCAGAACCATAAAAAATAAATACATACAAAAATGACTAAAATGATAGAAGACATCAACAAGTCAGAACCATAACAAATAGAAAATAAATAAAAATGACCAAAAATTTAAATTATAAAAAATAAAAATAAAACAAAAACCAAATCAAGGAAAAATCAACAATTCAGCACCATGAAATAACTAAATACATTTAAAAAATAGATGGAATTGATTAGAAACATCAACATATCAGGACAATAAAAAAAAGATTGACTAGAATGATATAAACATCAGCAAAAGAGCACCATAAAAGGACTAAAATTATTTAAAAACATCAAAAAACCTCGCCATTAAATCAATAAATAAATACAAAATAGGCAAAAATTATATAAAACATCAACAAATCAGAACCATTATTATTTATTTATTTTTACAAAAAAATGAGAAAATAGACTAAAATGATAAAATCATCATAAAATCAGAGCCATAAAAAAGTGACTAATTTGATAAAAAAACATCAACAAATCATAAATTGAAAATGATAAACACATCAAGAAATCCGAACCATAAAAAGATTGACTAAAAATGATACAAACATCAACAAAACAGCACCATGAAATAAATACATCAATAAATAAAAAATTGACAAAAATTATATAAAACATCAACAAATCCAAAACAAAAAATAAATAAACAGATAGACGAATAGATACGTAAATAAACAAATAAATCAGCACCATAGGAAAACAAGGTAGACTAAAGTGGTAAAAACATTAACAGATCGAGACCATAAAATACATTAATTCATTAACTGATTGAGAAAGAGAGACTACAATGAATAAAAACATCAACAAATTAGGACCATAAAAAATAATACTTTTCAAAAAAAGATTAAAATGATTAAAAACATCAACAAAAAAAACAAAAAAAAACAAAATAATAATAAAAAAATAAAAAAATAAATAAAAATATAAATATATATATATATATATATATATATATATATATATATACATATATCGATATATATATATATAGATATATATATATATATATATATATATATATATATATATATATATATATATATATATATATATATATATATATATATATATATATATATATATATATATATATATATATATATATATATATAGATATATATATATATATATAGGGGGTGGTGTCTCCGGGCAGCAGTGACGTGGTTTCTCTGCAGCCTTTTTACCGTCATCGAGCTAAAAGCCCAGCGGATGTGAGGAAACCAAGTTGGGGGGAAGCCAGGAGAGAACAATAATGATAATAATAATAATATTACGCTGGCAGGCACGTCAGAGAAGTGTTTTCTTGGATAAGCGTGCTGTGATTAGTAGCACTCTGACTCTGCTGAGTCATCACAAACAATCCCAGCACCTGTCTGCCCCTGAGGGTCAAATGTTTACCTCCTGGACAGGAAGTGGAAAGCACTGCAGTGTGTCAAGGGAAGTGAAAAGTGCACTGACCTTTTTATGGCGGTCGCTGCTTTGAGTCATGAGTGTCACCTTGCCAGGAAATGAACTGCTGATGGCGTACACCGTTATTACTGCAGCGCCCCCTGGTGGACGTCTCCTGTAACCACGTTTTTCTCAATTTCACTCTGTTAGTGAAGTCAATTACATTTATATAGCGCTTTACTCTAGTGACTCAACGCGCTTTTACATAGTGAAAGCCAATATGTAAGTTACATTTAAAGCAGTGTGGGTGGCACTGGGGAGCAAGGTGGATAAAGTGTCTTGCCCAAGGACACAACGGCAGTGACTAGGATGGCGGAAGCCTGGGATCGAACCTGGAACCCTCAAGTAGCTGGCACGGCCACCCTACCAACTGAGCTATAGCCCCCAAGTAGTATTGTTTGTCTGTAAAAATGTTGTAGACAGGTCTGGACTACAGGCAGGCCAGTCTAGTACCCGTACCCGTACTTTTACTAGAAAGCTTGTAGTGAAGCGGGACATGCGGCAAGTTCGGCAAAAAATTTTAAACGGTTTAAAAAAAATCTGCGCTCTGTCAAGAATGGAATAAAGCGCAGAGAGCGTATGAAAGCGTGAAACATATATGTATATAAAACATATATAACGGAAAAAAAAAGAGAAATTGAAGAAATAAATGAATATAAAAAATGGGTGGATAATTGCCTTTTATTATTTTCAACTAGCATAAGAAATGAAAGATAGATATTTATTAAGATGACAAAAATAAAGGAAATGAAGATATAAAACATAATATAACGAAAAAAAAGAGAGATTAAAAAAATAAATGAATATAAAAAATGTGTGGATAATTGCCTTTTATTATTTTCAACTAGCATAAGAAATGAAAGATAGATATTTATTAAGATGACAAAAATAAAAGAAATGAAGATATAAAACATAATATAACGAGAAAAAAAGAGAAATTGAAAAAATAAATGAATATAAAAAATGTGTGGAAAACAGTATACTGAGTTTTTCACATTTTTTTCTTATTTTTGTTGTAACAATGCACAACAGAGCTTGATAATCGTGTCAGAGCCTGATTTAAAGCGTCAGGATCGCATCAAAGCGTAATAAAGTTCAATAAAGCGTATTAAAACGTATCAAAGCGGGATTTAAAGCGTATCAAAGCGGGATCAAAGCGTGAGGAACGGTAACAAAGCGGCAACTAATTCGTATCAGAGCGTATCAGAGCGTATCAAAGCATAACATTACTTCGGAGATCGGGATATTCGTGGAAAAATTGACCAAAATGACGGCGCTTTGTTCACCGCTTTAAAGTGCGGCAAGCGCCGTTAGTGTGAACCAGGCATGATACACCCCCATACCATCACACATGCTGGCTTTCACACTTTGCGCCTAGAACAATCCGGATGGTTCTTTTCCTCTTTGGTCCGGAGGACACGACGTCCACAGTTTCCAAAAACAATTTGAAATGTGGACTCGTCAGACCACAGAACACTTTTCTACTTTGCATCAGTCCATCTTAGATGAGCTCGGGCCCAAAGAAGCCGGCGGCGTTTCCGGGTGTTGTTGATAAATGGCTGTGGTTTTGCATAGTAGAGTTTTAACTTGCAGTTACAGACGTAGCGACCAACTGTAGCTACTGACAGTGGTTTTCTGAAGTGTTCCTGAGCCCATGTGGTGATATCCTTTACACACTTATGTCGCTTTTTAATGCAGTACCGCCTGGGGGATCGAACGTCACGGGCATTCAATGTTGGTTTTCGGCCTTGCAGGGATTTCTCCAGATTCTCTGAACCTTTTGATGATATTACGGACCGTAGATGGTGAAATCCCTAAATGTTGAGAAATGTTGTTCTTAAACAATTCGCTCACACATTTGTTGACAAAGTGGTGACCCTCACCCCGTTTTTGTTTGTGAATGACTGAGCATTTCATGGAAGCTGCTTTTTTACCCAATCATGGCACCCACCTGTTCCCAATTAGCCTGTTCCTCTGTGGGATGTTCCAAATAAGTGTTTTGATGAGCGTTCCTCAACTTTCTCAGTCTTTTTTGCCACTGGTGCCAGCTTTTTAGAAACGTGTTGCAGGCATCAAATTCCAAATGAGCTAATATTTGCAAAAAATAACGTTAAATATCTTGTCTTTGCAGTCTATTCATTTGGAAATAAGTTGAAAATTATTTGCAAATCCTTGTATTCTATTTTTATTTACCAACAACTTCTCTGGTTTTGGGGTTTGTTTATGCCGTTTAACTTCTTTTTACACTTGTATGAGTTACTCATGCTAGTAAAAAGTCAACTCACCAAAGAGAGCGATTGCAGAATGAATATTTATTTTATTTAAAAACGAACAAGATATAATAAAGTAAAGAATAACACTGCATGGTGCAAATAATATATATTTATATTTATATATATATAATAATACATTTTGAAAGAGCTCATTCTTTCATATTACTTAAAATTCAAAACTAATAATTGAGCTGATATGAAAATGTTGCATAAAAACACCCGTTTAAAAAAAAAAAAAGTAATATTATCCATCCTGATCGCTCAAAGCCGAGTCCTCTGATTGGCCGGCAGCTCGTCCTGGTCCAGCCCCACAGGTAGGTGCGCAGGCGGGTCACTTCCTTTTGCAGCTCCGCACTGGGGATGGACTGGGAGAGGTCCAGACGAGGGTTCTCATTGGGCAGGATGAGAGGAGGATGGTCCAAGAAGCTCTCGAATATGTCTGGAAAAAAACGGAAAATATGATTATGTTATTGAACCATGGCTTTGGTACAGTGTCGGTGTGAGCCCGGGACGCAGAGCAAGTAGCAGCTCCTTTTATTAGGGACCCTTATGATCATAGATGAGCAAAAACTAAGGAAAAGGCAAAAATGGCATAATGAACACGAACATAAATATAAATATAGATATGAATTCAAACATTAACATGAATATACCAAAGTGAATATGAATAGGAACATAAATATACAAATAAACATGAATATGAATATGAATATGAGCATTAACATGAATATACAACTATGAACATGAACGTAAACATGAATATTAGCATAAACATAAACATGAACACAAAACAAACATTAATATGAATAATATGCAGCTGGGATAGGCTCCAGCACCCCCTGTGACTCCGAAAGGGACAAACGGTAGAACATGGATGGTGAATAATGATTGTGATTGGTGATTACTGAATAATTAGTGATTGGTGAATAATGGTTAGTGATTAGTTACTAGTGATTAGTGATGGATTAGAGAATAATTAGTGATAAATTACTAGTGACTTGTGATTAGTGATGAATTAGTAATTAGTGATTAGTTACTGGTGACGATGGATTCGCTAGTGATTAGTGATTAATTAGTAATTAGTGATAAATTAGCGATTAGTTATTGATTAATAATTAGTGATTAATTTGTAATTAGTGATTAAATAGTGCTTATTAGTGATTGGTGAATAACAACTGTAATTGGTGATTAGTGTTTAGTGATTAATTTGTGATTAGTGTTTAGCTAGTAGTGACTTGTGACTAGTGATTAATTAGTAATTTGTGAACAATGATTAGTGATTAGTTACTGGTGACAATGGCTTAATTAGCGATTAATTAGTAATTAGTTATTATTTAGTGAATAGTGATAAATTAGTAATTAGTAATTAAGTAGTGATTATTTAGTGAATGGGGAATAATGATTGTGATGGGTAATTAGTGATTACTGATTAATTATTGATTGGCGGATACCTGTTAGTGATTAGTTACTACTGATGAGTGATTCATTAAGATTAAGATTAAAGATTAAAGTACCAATGATTGTCACTATGTGGTGAATTTGTCCTCTGCATTTGACCCATCCCCTTGGGGAGCAGTGGGCAGCAGCGGCGCCGCGCCCGGGAATCATTTTGGTGATTTAACCCCCAACTCCAACCCGTGTTGCTGAGTGCCAAGCAGGGAGGTTATGGGTCCCATTTTTATAGTAGTGATTAGAGATTAATTAGTGATTGGTTACCAGTGATTTATGATCAGAGTAATTAGTGATTAGTGATTAATGAGTAATTAGAGATTATTTAATGATTAGTGATTAAATAGTTAATAGTGATTAATTAGTAATAAGTGATTAAGTAGTGATTGGTAAATAATGATTGTGATTGGTGATTAGTGATTACTGATTAATTAATTATTGTTGAATAATGGTTGATGATTAATGATTAATTAGTGATTAGTTACTACTGACTTGTTATTAATTAGTAATTAGTAATTAGTGATTATTGATTCAGTAATTATTAATTAGTAGTGATCAATGAATAATGATTGTGATTAGTGATTACTGATTACTGATTAATTAGTGAATAAAGGTTAGTGATTGGTTACTAGTGATTAGTGATTCATTAGTAATTAGTTATTAAGTAGTGATTATTTAGTGATTGGCGAATAATGGTTAGTGATTAGTTACTGGTGATGAGTCATTCATTAGTGATTAGAGATTATTTAGTGATTAGTTACTAATGATGAGTCATTCATTAGTGATTACATATTATTTAGTGATTAATTACTAGTGATTTATGATCAGAGATTAATTTGTGATTAGTGATTAAGTAGTGATTGGTAAATAATGATTGTGATTGGTGATCAGTGATTAGTGATTATTTAGTGATTGGTGAATAATGGTTGATGATTAGTGATTATTTAGTGATTAGTTACTAGTCACTTGTCATTAGTGATTAATTAGTAATTAGTGATTAGTGATTCAGTAGTGATTAATTAGTAGTGATCAATGAACAATGATTGTGATTGGTGATTAGTGATTACTGATTAATTAGTGAATAATGGTTAGTGATTGGTTACTAGTGATTTGTGATTAATTAGTGATTAATTAGTAATTTGTTATTAAGTAGTGATTATTTCGTGATTGGTGAATAATGATTGTGATTGGTAATTAGTGATTACTGGTTAATTATTGATTGGCGAATAATGGTTAGTGAGTAGTTACTAGTGATTTGTGATTAATTAGTAATTTGTTATTAAGTAGTGATTATTTAGTGATTGGTGAATACTGTTTGTGATTGGTAATTAGTGATTACTGGTTAATTATTGATTGGCAAATAATGGTTAGTAAGTAGTTACTAGTGATTCGTGATTAATTAGTGATTAGAGGTTAATTAGTGATTAGTTACTAGTGATTTATGATCAGAGATTAATTAGTGATTAATTAGTAATTAGTGATTAGTCAGTGATTAGTGATTCATTAGTAATTAGTGATTAAGTAGTGATTGGTAACTAATGATTGTGATTGGTGAGTAGTGATAACTGATTAATTAGTGATTGGTGAATAATGGTTGATGATGAGTGATTAATTAGTGATTAGATATTAATTAGTGATTAGTTACTATTGACTTGATTAGTAATTAGTGATTAAGTAGTGATTAATTAGTAGTGATCGGTGAATAATGATTGGTAATTAGTGATTACTGATTAATTAGTGAAAAATGGTTACTAGTGATTAGTGATTCATAGTAATTAGAGATCAATTAGTGATTAGTTACTAGTGATTTGTGATTAGTGATTAATTAGTGATTAGTGAGATTAAATATTATCCACTCACAGGAACATGAAACATAAATCATCTGATGCTGAGTTTCTTACCTCCGCTGAGCTCGGAGCCAGGCGGGGGGGCCCAGGAGGCCGGGGGGGCTCTGCTGGGCCCCAGCTTGTAGTGAGTGAGCAGGTGGTGCAGCTGGGCAGGACTGAGCAGGGCGTGGTCCTCCAGCAAGCGGTCCCACGAAGACTAGGAGACAAGACCGGTCAACACGTCCGTCCCAGACTCTCTTCTAGAAACTTCTCACCTGGATCAGTCGGGTTTTAGGAATACACAAAAAGTTGACGATGACCGACAACTTCTTCATGAACTCGGAGGCAATGTCCCCAAGTCCCGCCCCCTGGAGCCAATCCAGGACCAAGTCCAGGTTTGTGCGGATCTGGACAGCTCTGGACCAGGAAAACAGGCCATCTTTTGACGGGGAAAGAAAGTGCAAATGAGACATCCGTCCCTGGAACTTGGACCCTTGGACCCTTGGACCCTTGGACCCACTCACCTCGTTCCAGCAAGGTGTTAAGCAGGGAGGTGTTGGTGAAGAAGAAGAGGTAGCCGAAGGTCTGGGAGGTGAGCGGCGGGGACAGACTAGCTTCCCGGGAC
>NC_084741.1:14179001-14274001 GCF_033978785.1 Entelurus aequoreus
GTGTATGTGTAAATGTAATGTGTATGCAACTCTGTTGTGTGTGTGTGTTACTGTAATGTGAATGCAACTCTCTTGTGTGTGTAAGTGTAACGTGTATGTAACTGTGTTGTGTGTGTAACTGTAATGTGTATGCAACTCTGTTGTGTGTGTGTGTAACTGTAATGTGTATGCAACTGTGTTGTGTGTGTGTAACTGTAATGTGTATGCAACTCTGTTGTGTGTGTGTGTGTAACTGTAATGTGTATGCAACTGTGTTGTGTGTGTGTGTAACTGTAATGTATATGCAACTCTGTTGTGTGTGTGTGTAACTGTAACGTGTATGCAACTCTGTTGTGTGTGTGTGTGTAACTGTAAAGTGTATGAAACTATGTTGTGTGTGTGTGTAACTGTAATGTGTGTGCAACTGTGTTGTGTGTGTAACTGTAATGTGTATGTAACTGTGTTGTGTGTGTGTAATTGTAATGTGTATGAAACTCTGTTGTGTGGAACTGTAATGTGTATGAAACTCTGTTGTGTGTGTGTGTAACTGTAATGTGTATGCAACTGTGTTGTGTGTGTGTAACTGTAATGTGTATGCAACTGTGTTGTGTGTGTGTAACTGTAATGTGTATGTAACTGTGTTATGTGTGTAACTGTAACGTGTATGTAACTGTGTTGTGTGTGTGTAACTGTAATGTGTATGCAACTGTGTTGTGTGTATGTAACTGTAATGTTTATGTAACTGTGTTGTGTGCGTGTAACTGTAATGTGTATGTAACTGTGTTATGTGTGTAACTGTAACGTGTATGTAACTGTGTTGTGTGTGTGTGTAACTGTAATGTGTATGCAACTGTGTTGTGTGTGTGTAACTGTAATGTTTATGTAATTGTGTTGTGTGTGTGTACCTGTAATGTGTATGCAACTGTGTTGTGTGTGTGTAACTGTAATGTGTAAGTAACTGTGTTATGTGTGTAACTGTAATGTGTATGTAACTGTGTTGTGTGTGTGTAACTGTAATGTGTATGTAACTGTGGTGTGTGTGTGTAACTGTAATGTGTATGCAACTGTGTTGTGTATGTGTAACTGTAATGTTTATGTAACTGTGTTGTATGTGTGTAACTGTAATGTGTATGCAACTGTGTTGTGTGTGTGTAACTGTAATGTGTATGTAACTGTGTTGTGTGTGTAACTGTAATGTGTATGCAACAGTGTTGTGTGTGTGTAACTGTAATGTGTATGTAACTGTGTTGTGTGTGTAACTGTAATGTGTATGTAACTATGTTGTGTAAGTGTAACTGTAATGTTTATGTAACTGTGTTGTGTGTGTGTAACTGTAATGTGTATGCAACTGTGTTGTGTATGTGTAACTGTAATGTTTATGTAACTGTGTTGTGTGTGTGTAACTGTAATGTGTATGCAACTGTGTTGTGTGTGTGTAACTGTAATGTGTATGCAACTGTGTTGTGTGTGTGTAACTGTAATGTTTATGTAACTGTGTTGTGTGTGTGTAACTGTAATGTGTATGCAACTGTGTTGTGTGTGTGTAACTGTAATGTGTAAGTAACTGTGTTATGTGTGTAACTGTAATGTGTATGTAACTGTGTTGTGTGTGTGTAACTGTAATGTGTATGTAACTGTGTTGTGTGTGTGTAACTGTAATGTGTAAGTAACTGTGTTATGTGTGTAACTGTAATGTGTATGTAACTGTGTTGTGTGTGTGTAACTCTAATGTGTATGTAACTGTGTTGTGTGTGTGTAACTCTAATGTGTATGTAACTGTGTTGTGTGTGTGTAACTGTAACGTGTATGTAACTGTGTTGTGTGTGTGTAACTGTAATATGTATGTAACTGTGGTGTGTGTGTGTAACTGTAATGTGTATGCAACTGTGTTGTGTATGTGTAACTGTAATGTTTATGTAACTGTGTTGTGTGTGTGTAACTGTAATGTGTATGCAACTGTGTTGTGTGTGTGTGTAACTGTAATGTGTATGTAACTGTGTTGTGTGTGTGTAACTGTAATGTGTATGCAACTGTGTTGTGTGTGTGTAACTGTAATGTGTATGCAACTGTGTTGTGTGTGTGTAACTGTAATGTTTATGTAACTGTGTTGTGTGTGTGTAACTGTAATGTGTATGCAACTGTGTTGTGTGTGTGTAACTGTAATGTGTAAGTAACTGTGTTATGTGTGTAACTGTAATGTGTATGTAACTGTGTTGTGTGTGTGTAACTGTAATGTGTATGTAACTGTGTTGTGTGTGTGTAACTGTAATGTGTAAGTAACTGTGTTATGTGTGTAACTGTAATGTGTATGTAACTGTGTTGTGTGTGTGTAACTCTAATGTGTATGTAACTGTGTTGTGTGTGTGTAACTCTAATGTGTATGTAACTGTGTTGTGTGTGTGTAACTGTAACGTGTATGTAACTGTGTTGTGTGTGTGTAACTGTAATATGTATGTAACTGTGGTGTGTGTGTGTAACTGTAATGTGTATGCAACTGTGTTGTGTATGTGTAACTGTAATGTTTATGTAACTGTGTTGTGTGTGTGTAACTGTAATGTGTATGCAACTGTGTTGTGTGTGTGTGTAACTGTAATGTGTATGTAACTGTGTTGTGTGTGTGTAACTGTAATGTGTAAGTAACTGTGTTAAGTGTGTAACTGTAATGTGTATGTAACTGTGTTGTGTGTGTGTAACTGTAACGTGTATGTAACTGTGTTGTGTGTGTGTAACTGTAATGTGTATGCAACTGTGTTGTGTGTGTGTAACTGTAATGTTTATGTAACTGTGTTGTGTGTGTGTAACTGTAATGTGTATGCAACTGTGTTGTGTGTGTGTAACTGTAATGTGTATGTAACTGTGTTGTGTGTGTGTAACTGTAATGTGTAAGTAACTGTGTTATGTGTGTAACTGTAATGTGTATGTAACTGTGTTGTGTGTGTGTAACTGTAATATGTATGTAACTGTGGTGTGTGTGTGTAACTGTAATGTGTATGTAACTGTGTTGTGTGTGTGTAACTGTAATGTGTATGCAACTGTGTTGTGTGTGTGTAACTGTAATGTGTAAGTAACTGTGTTATGTGTGTAACTGTAATGTGTATGTACCTGTGTTGTGTGTGTGTAACTGTAATGTGTATGTAACTGTGGTGTGTGTGTGTAACTGTAATGTGTATGCAACTGTGTTGTGTATGTGTAACTGTAATGTATATGTAACTGTGTTGTGTGTGTGTAACTGTAATGTGTATGCAACTGTGTTGTGTGTGTGTAACTGTAATGTGTATGTAACTATGTTGTGTATGTGTAACTGTAATGTTTATGTAACTGTGTTATGTGTGTAACGTGTATGTAACTGTGTTGTGTGTGTGTAACTGTAATGTGTATGCAACACTGTTGTGTGTGTGTAACTGTAATGTGTATGTAACTGTGTTGTGTGTGTGTAACTGTAATATGTATGTAACTGTGTTGTGTGCGTGTAACTGTAATGTGTATGTAACTGTGTTGTGTGTGTGTAACTGTAATGTGTATGCAACTGTGTTGTGTGTGTGTAACTGTAATGTGTATGTAACTGTGTTGTGTGTGTGTAACTGTATTGTGTATGTAACTATGTTGTGTATGTGTAACTGTAATGTTTATGTAACTGTGTTATGTGTGTAACGTGTATGTAACTGTGTTGTGTGCGTGTAACTGTAATGTGTATGCAACACTGTTGTGTGCGTGTAACTGTAATGTGTATGTAACTGTGTTGTGTGTGTGTAACTGTAATGTGTACGTAACTGTGTTATGTGTGTAACTGTAATGTAACTGTTTTGTGTTTGTGTAACTGTAATGTGTATGCAACACTGTTGTGTGTGTGTGTGTAACTGTAATGTGTATGCAACACTGTCGTGTGTGTGTAAGTGTAACGTGTGTGTGTGTGTTGTGTACCAGGGGGTGTGCGTGTCCCAGGAGCAGCAGAGTCCCTGCGCACCAGCAGGTGTCTGGCCAGCAGGTCGGGTGCAGACAGGAAAGTGTCCACCTTCAGCAGCTTCTTGGTCTTCCTCTCTCTCTCCCTCTCCCTCTCCCTCTCCCGCTCCTTCACGGTGGCCTTCCTCCCAAACACGTGTGTGTGCGCCGCCATGATGTACAACACAAAGTCCTGCACAACACACAAAAAGTGGCCCCGCCCCCATCAGATAGGTTTGACTGGCGCAAAGTGCGCCGACGGCTCGCCACAAAGGCCACCTGTGTGAGGTCATTGTGCCACGCGAAAGACGTTTGTGTAGTCATTGTGCAGACGTTGTGAGTCAGACGCTAGACTCCCGCTCCCAGGCGGATGGAACCAGCGATTAGCAGCGTGCGGGTGTGATGTCATGCCCCCGTGTGATGTCATGTTTGGGCCGTGTCATGTGACCTGCCTTGCTCTGGTCGTAGCCCTGCAGCAGCAGGAAGTAGGGCCGGTCGGTCGGCGGCAGGATCAGACTCTGCGACATGGTTTCCAGGTCACAGCCGGAGTAGTCCTGCTCCTCCTCCGGCGGCTGCTTGGTCCAGACCACCTTCGCCTCCGCCTTGGAGCCTCGGACCTGTGAGCCAAACACCGGCACCAGGGAGAACTACCTTTACTACTTGTTGGTCACTAAAAACATTCATGAAGTTTGGTTCTTTTACGAATTTATTATGGATCTACTGGAAATCTGCCACCACCATGCTTGACGGTAGGAATGGTGTTCCTGGGATTAAAGGCCTCACCTTTTCTCCTCCAAACATATTGCTGGGTATTGTGGCCAAACAGCTCCACAATGACCACAAACACACGTCAAAAATGGTAAAGAAATGGCTAGAATGAAGGTTTTAGAATGGGCCTATCCAAAGTCCTGACTTAAACGTGTGGACAATGCTGAAGAAACAAGTCCATGTCAGAAAACCAACACATTGAGCTGAACTGCACCAATTTTGTCAAGAGGAGTGGTCAAAAATTCAAGCAGAAGCTTGTGGATGGCTACCAAAAGCGCCTTATTTGCAGTGAAACTTGCCGGCGGCGTTTCTGGGTGTTGTTGATAAATGGCTTTGGCTTTGCATAGTAGAGTTTTAACTTGCACTTACAGATGTAGCGACAAACTGTAGTTACTGACTGTCACAAAAAACATTCATGAAGTTTGGTACTTTTACGAATTTATTACAGATCTACAGAAAATGTGACCGAATCTGCCACCACCATGCTTGACGGTAGGCCTGGTGTTCCTGGGATTAAAGGCCTCACCTTTTCTCCTCCAAACATATTGCTGGGTATTGTGGCCAAACAGCTCCATTTGTGTTTCATCTGACCACAGAACTTTCCTCCAGAAGGTCTTATCTTTGTCCATGTGATGGTAAGATGAAACAAAAATCGAGCTGTTTGGCCACAATACCCAGCAATATGTTTGGAGGAGCGAAAGGAACACCATACCTACCACCAAGCATGGTGGTGGTAGTATTATGCTATGGGCCTGTTTTGCTGGACAACAGGACAATGACTCCAAACACACCTCAAAAGTGGTAAAGAAATGGCTAAATCAGGCTAGAATGAAGGTTTTAGAATGGCCTTCCCAAAAGTCCTGACTTAAACGCGTGGACAATGCTGAAGAAACAAGTCCATGATAAATGCCTTTGGCTTTGTATAGTAGAGTTTTAACTTGCACTTACAGATGTAGCGACAAACTGTAGTTACTGACTGTCACCAAAAACATTCATGAAGTTTGGTTCTTTTACGAATTTATTATGGATCTACTGGAAATCTGCCACCACCATGCTTGACGGTAGGGATGGTGTTCCTGGGATTAAAGGCCTCACCTTTTCTCCTCCACACATATTGCTGGGTATTGTGGCCAAACAGCTCCACAATGACCACAAACACACGTCAAAAATGGTAAAGAAATGGCTAGAATGAAGGTTTTAGAATGGGCCTACCCAAAATCCTGACTTAAACGTGTGGACAATGCTGAAGAAACAAGTCCATGTCAGAAAACCAACACATTCAGCTGAACTGCACCAATTTTGTCAAGAGGAGTGGTCAAAAATTCAAGCAGAAGCTTGTGGATGGCTACCAAAAGCGCCTTATTGCAGTGAAACTTGCCGGCGGCGTTTCTGGGTGTTGTTGATAAATGGCTTTCTCTTTGCACAGTAGGGTTTAACTTGCACTTACAGATGTAGCGACCAACTGTAGTTACTGATTGTCACAAAAAACATTCATTAAGTTTGGTTCTTTTACGAATTTATTATGGTTCTACCAAAAATGTGACCGAATCTGCCACCACCATGCTTGACGGTAGGTTTGGTGTTCCTGGGATTAAAGGCCACACCTTATCTTTGTCCCTGTGATGGTAAAATGAAACAAAAAATTGAGCTGTTTGGCCACAATACCCAGCAATATGTTTGGAGGAGAAAAGGACCACCATGCCTACCGTCAAGAATGGTGGTGGTAGTATTATGCTCTGGGCCTGTTTTGCTGCCAATGGAATTGCTGCTTTACAGAGAGTAAATGGGACAATGAAATCTCCAGATTCTTCAGGACAAGCTAAAATCATCAGCCCGGAGGTTGGGTCTTGGGCGCAGTTGGGTGTTCCAACAGGACAATGACCCCCAAAAACACGTCAAAAGTGGTAAAGGAATGGCTAAATCAGGCTAGAAAGAAGGTTTTAGAATGGCCTTCCCAAAAGTCCTGACTTAAACGCGTGGACAATGCTGAAGAAACAAGTCCATGTCAGAAAAGCAACACATTTAGCTGAACTGCACCAATTTTGTCAAGAGGAGTGGTCAAAAATTCAAGCAGAAGCTTGTGGATGGCTACCAAAAGCGCCTTATTTGCAGTGAAACTTGCCGGCGGCGTTTCTGGGTGTTGTTGATAAATGGCTTTGGCTTTGCATAGTAGAGTTTTAACTTGCACTTACAGATGTAGCGACAAACTGTAGTTACTGACTGTCACCAAAAACATTCATGAAGTTTGGTTCTATTACGAATTTATTACGGGTCTACTGAAAATCTGCCACCACCATGCTTGACGGTAGGTATGGTGTTCCTGGGATTAAAGGCCTCACCTTTTGTCCTCCAAACATATTTCTGGGTATTGTGGCCAAACAGCTCCATTTTTGTTCCATCTGACAATAGAACTTCCCTCCAGAAGGTCTTATCTTTGTCCATGTGATGTCAGATGAAACAAAAATTGAAAAGGAACACCATCCCTACCGTCAAGTATGGTGGTGGTAGTATTATGCTCCGGGCCTGTTTTGCTGCCAATGGAACTGGTGCTCTACTGAGAGTAAATGGGACAATAAAAAAGGAGGATTACCTCCAAATTGTTTTTGGGGTCTTGGGCGCAGTTGGGTGTTCCAACAGGACAATAACCCCAAACACACCTCAAAAATGGTAAAGGAATGACTAGAATGAAGGTTTTAGAATGGGCCTTCCAAAAGTCTTGACTTAAACATGTGGACAATGCTGAAGAAACAAGTCCATGTCAGAAAACCAACAAATTTAGCTGAAATGCACCAATTTTGTCAAGAGGAGTGGTCAAAAATTCAACCAGAAGCTTGTGGATGGCTACCAAAAGCGCCGTATTGCAGTAAAACTTGCCGGCGGCATTTCTGGGTGTTGTTGATAAATGGCTTTTGCTTTGCATAGTAGAGTTTTAAATTGCACTTACAGATGTAGCGACCAACTGTGGTTACTGACAGTGGTTTTCTGAAGTGCTCCTGAGCCCATGTGGTGATATCCTTTACACACTCTTATTTTTTTGTGATAGAGTGATTGGAGCACATATTTGTTGGTCACAAAAAACATTCATGAAGTTTACCTCTTTTATGAATTTATTATGGGTCTACTCAAAATGTGACCTAATCTGCCACCACCATGCTTGACGGTAGGGATGGTGTTTGAAGGCCTCACATTTTCTCTTCCAAACATATTGCTGGGTATTGTGGCCAAACAGTTCCATTTTAGTTCCATCTGACCACAGAACTTTCCTCCAGAAGGTCTTATCTTTGTCCATGTGATGGTAAGATGAAACAAAAATCGAGCTGTTTGGCCACAATACCCTGCAATATGTTTGGAGGACAAAAGGATCACCATCCCTACCGCCAAGCATGGTGGTGGTAGTATTATGCTCTGGGCATGTTTTGCTGGACAACAGGACAATGACTCCAAACACACCTAGAAAGTGGTAAAGGAAAGGCTAAATCAGGCTAGAATGAAGGTTTTAGAATGGGCCTACCCAAAGTCCTGACTTAAGCATGTGGACAATGCTGAAGAAACAAGTCCATGTCAGAAAACCAACACATTTAGCTGAACTGCACCAATTTTGTCAAGAGGAGTGGTCAAAAATTCAAGCAGAAGCTTGTGGATGGCTACCAAAAGCGCCTTATTTGCAGTGAAACTTGCCGGCGGCGTTTCTGGGTGTTGTTGATAAATGGCTTTGGCTTTGCATAGTAGAGTTTTAACTTGCACTTACAGATGTAGCGACAAACTGTAGTTACTGACAGTGGTTTTCTGAAGTGTTCCTGAGCCCATGTGGTGATATCCATTACACACTCTTATTTTTTTGTGATAGAGTGATTGGAGCACATACTTGTTCACAAAATACATTCATGAAGTTTGCTTCTTTTATGAATTTATTATGGCTCTACTGAAAATGTGAGCAAATCTGCCACTCGCCATGCTTGACGGTAGGAATGGTGTTTAAAGGCCTCACCTTTTCAATATAATATATTTGGAGGAGAAAAGGTGGGGCCTTTAATCCCAGGAACACCATACCTACCGTCAAGCATGGTGGTCTGGGGGCCGGTATACTTATTTTTAGGAACACTGATACAAAACCTCTCAATAATGTGTGATTGAATGCTGAAAACGTTGTGACAAACCGCCTGAAATAATGGAATGGAATTTAAAATGTTTGCACTGAATGAGACACCAAGAATGTACATGAAAGTATAGAATGTGTGATTTACAATATTAACTATGAAGGATAAAACACTGAATATTGACAACATATGAATGTCACCCCCCGAGCTCCCCTACCTCGACATATTTTACAATCACACATTTACAATATTAACTATGAAGGATAAAACACTGAATATTGACAACATATGAATGTCACCCCCCTCTACATCCACATATTTTACAATCACACATTTACAATATTAACTATGAAGGATAAAACACTGAATATTGACAACATATGAACGTCACCCCCCCTCTACCTCGAGATATTTTACAATCACACATTTACAATATTAACTATGAAGAATAAAACACTGAATATTGACAACATATGAATGTCACCCCCCCTCTACCTCGACATATTTTACAATCACACATTTACAATATTAACTATGAAGGATAAAACACTGAATATTGACAACATATGAACGTCACCCCCCCTCTACATCGAGATATTTTACAATCACACATTTACAATATTAACTATGAAGAATAAAACACTGAATATTGACAACATATGAACGTCACCCGCCCTCTACATCGACATATTTTACAATCACACATTTACAATATTAACTATGAAGGATAAAACACTGAATATTGACAACATATGAACGTCACCCCCCCTCTACCTCGACATATTTTACAAACAAACATTTACACACATTTACAATATTAACTATGAAGGATAAAACACTGAATATTGACAACATATAAACGTCACCCCCCCTCTACATCAACATATTTTACAATCACACATTTACACACATTCACAATATTAACTATAAAGGATAAAACACTGAATATTGACAACATATAAACGTCATCCCCCCTCTACATCAACATATTTTACAATCACACATTTACACACATTTACAATATCAACTATGAAGGATAAAACACTGAATATTGACAACATATAAATGTCACCCCCCCCCCCTCTACATCAACATATTTTACAATCACACATTTACACACATTTACAATATTAACTATGAAGGATAAAACACTGAATATTGACAACATATGAACGTCACCCCCCCTCTACATCAACATATTTTACAATCACACATTTACACACATTTACAATATTAACTATGAAGGATAAAACACTGAATATTGACAACATATAAACGTCACCCCCCCTCTACATCAACATATTTTACAATCACACATTTACAATATTAACTATGAAGGATAAAACACTGAATATTGACAACAAATGAACGTCACCCCACCTCTACATCAACATATTTTACAATCACACATTTACACACATTTACAATATTAACTATGAAGAATAAAACACTGAATATTGACAACATATGAATGTCACCCCCCGACCCCCCCTACCTCGACATATTTTACAATCACACATTTACAATATTAACTATGAAGGATAAAACACTGAATATTGACAACATATGAACGTCACCCCCCCTCTACATCAACATATTTTACAATCACACATTTACACACATTTACAATATTAACTATGAAGGATAAAACACTGAATATTGACAACATATAAACGTCACCCCCCCTCTACATCAACATATTTTACAATCACACATTTACACACATTTACAATATTAACTATGAAGGATAAAACACTGAATATTGACAACATATGAACGTCACCCCCCCTCTACATCAAAAATATTTTACAGTCAAGCGAAACGCAACAAAAATGTGACAAACACAGCAAAATATAAACGCGAAGGGTAAAAACAAAACAAAAAAACACCTACAATCTGATACATCTGATACATCACTAAGCTTTAGAACTTTAGAATCTCCTTCCGCGTCTGTCACTGACACCCGCATTTCAGGCTGGCAGCTCTGGAAACTCTGTTTCAATCAATCAATCAATCAATCAATCAATCAATCAATCAATCAATCAATCAATCAATCAATCAATATGACTGTAAGGTGTATGGCTGAGGGATTAGACAAAAAAAAGCGTAAAATATGCAAAAAAAAGTTAGCACTTTGATGTTAGCGTGCTAGGATGCTAACGTTAGCGCACTAACAGTTAACATGTGTCACATTCCAAGTTATTTAACTCTAAGGTGTATGGCTGCACAATTAGGCAAAAAAGTGTAACATAAGCTGTAAACGTTGCCAAAGGTGCGTACCCATTCAATTGGCCCATTTTATTTTTTTTGTTTATTCATGAATAGCGTCACCATGGTAACACAAAATGTTCCCGACTTAAAATACGCCCATCGGCGCGAACGAGACCTTTCCGACGGTATAACATCTGTGGGGGTTTGTTGGCCGGTTTGTGTCGTATTACAAAAAAAGTTGCTTACCCATTCAATTGGCCCATTTTTCTTTTTGTTCGTGAATAACGTTGCCATGGTAACACGAGATGTTCCAAATTTAAATTAACGCCATCGGTGCGAACGAGACCTTTCAGACGGTATAGCATATGTGGGGGTCCGTTGGCCGTTTTCACCCATAATAAAACGATTGTGTAACCGCATAACCTAGTTTGTCAAACATTATGCTTGTACAAAAATGTTAATGTTCAGTTAAATGTTTAATTATTGTTGTTGTAATTATGAAAATTGATTATTTCATAAATTAGTATTATATACATATTTTAATTAAATAAGTAAACAAACTTTTTTTATTTTTTTTATTTCGTTTTATTTGTATTTGAGAGCTTCTAATACTTTAGTTTTGGGCGTCAAAGTATGCATTGGCCCATTTTTTACATATTTTTTATATTATTTAAAAAATTGCAAAAAACAAATATAAATATTTATAGACCAAAGTGTTTTATTAATAATTATTAGTTAAAAAATGTCCGCTTTTTCTTGTTATATTCCTGATTTTTGTTCTTTTTTCCCCCCAACAATTTTACTATTATTATTATTTTTTGCTACAATATGCTGGGGGCCAACAAAACATCAAATGGCCTCCCAAACAGGTTTTTGGACACCCCCGTTTCAGGGTGTTTGTGTTTATGTAAACGCAGCATAAATGCTAATTATCAGAACACACAATACTGGAGGATACAAATATAACTGTTGTGATTTATCGAGACTTGAACTGTTCTGCGACCACCTACATTTGGCACGTTTGGAATGTGAATGCAAACCGGCACCGTTTTGTTCTGAGAAGGGAGGCGATCTTTTCAGAGACAGCCGATCCTCCGTCAATGTGCGTGTCAACATATTTGTACAAAAAAAATATATTAGACATATTGTCAATCCAGCAATTACATTTTATAGCTGATGTGGGACTTGTGCAGCCCTTTGAGACACTTGTGATTTAGGGCTATATAAATAAACATTGATTGATTGATTGATTGATTGACTTAAAGGCTGAGTTGGAGCCAGGACAAATCAAATTAATTAGTTGTTTTTTTTTTTAAAAGCATTGTTTTTTTCATATAGGAGAAATATCATTATTCTTATATGAAAAAACTCATTGCAACATGCATTTTCATGTGTCTGGATCATGTTCCACTCAGGATGGAATACAAAGTCTCCCTACTAAAAGTTAAAGTTAAAGTACCAATGATTGTCATACACACACTAGGTGCGGCGAAATTATTCTCTGCATTTGACCCATCACCCTTGATCACCCCCTGGGAGGTGAGGGGAGCAGTGAGCAGCAGCGGTGGCCGCGCCCGGGAATCATTTTTGGTAATTCAACCCCCAATTCCAACCCTTGATGCTGAGTGCCAGGCAGGGAGGGAATGGGTCCCATTTTTATGGTCTTTGGTATGACTCGGCGGGCGGACACTCTAACCACTAGGCCACCAGTGCCTCCATGGAAATGCCCCCCTCTACCTCAAAGAACTACACACCCCCAAATCCTCCACACGACACCTCCGCTCCGGACAGGCTAACCTCCTCCAACCTCCGAGGACAAAGCTATCTAAAGGCTATATAAAGGCTTTGTGGTCCGCCCATCCCAGTCTGTGGAACGCTCTCCCTGACCACCTGAGGGTACCGCAGACTGTGGATGCTTTAAAAAAGGCTTAAAAACACTTTAAAAAAAAAAAAAAAAAAGCCTTTTTAGATATATGCATTCTAGTTCTAGCTATTAGGCCAGGGGTCACCAACCTTTTTGAAACCAAGAGTTACTTCTTGGGTACTGATTAATGCGAAGGGCTACCAGTTCGATACACACTTAAATAAATTGCCAGAAATAGCCAATTTGCTCAATTTACCTTTAACTCTATGTTATTATTAATAATTAATGATATTTACACTTAATTGAACGGTTTAAAAGAGGAGAAAACACGAAAAAAATGACAATTAAACTTTGAAACATAGTTTATCTTCAATTTCGACTCTTTAAAATTCAAAATTCAACCGAAAAAAAGAACAGAAAAACTAGCTAATTCGAATCTTTTTGAAAAAATTTAAAAAAGAATTTATGGAACATCATTAGTAATTTTTCCTGATTAAGATTAATTTTAGAATTTGGATGACATGTTTTAAATAGGTTAAAATCCAATCTACACTTTGTTAAAATATATAAAAAATTGGACCAAGCTATATTTCTAACAAAGACAAATCATTATTTCTTCTAGATTTTCCAGAACAAACATTTTAAAATAAATTCAAAAGATTTTGAAATAAGATTTAAATGTGATTCTACAGATTTTCTAGATTTGCCAGAATATTTTTTTTTAATTTTAATAATAATAAGTTTGAAGAAATATTTCACAAATATTATTCGTCCAAAAAACAGAAGCTAAAATGAAGAATTAAATTAAAATGTATTTATTATTCTTTACAATAAAAAAAATAATTTACTTGAACATTGATTTAAATTGTCAGGAAAGAAGAGGAAGGAATTTAAAAGGTAAAAAGGTATATGTGTTTAAAAATCCTAAAATCATTTTTAAGGTTGTATTTTTTCTCTAAAATTGTCTTTCTGAAAGTTATAAGAAGCAAAGTAAAAAAAATTAATGAATTTAAACAAGTGAAGACCAAGTCTTTAAAATATTTTCTTGGATTTTCAAATTCTATTTGAGTTTTGTCTCTCTTAGAATTAAAAATGTCGCGCAAAGCGAGACCAGCTTGCTAGTAAATAAATACAATTTAAAAAATAGAGGCAGCTCACTGGTGAGTGATGCTATTTGAGCTATTTTTAGAACAGGCCAGCGGGCTACTCATCTGGTCCTTACGGGCTACCTGGTGCCCGCGGGCACCGCGTTGGTGACCCCTGTATTAGGCTGTTCTAGTTTTCATTTGTTTTAATTTGTATTATCTTTTTACTATTATTATTATTATTTTAATACACTGTAGCACTTTGAGGTTGTTTGCTCAATGTAAAGTGCTTTTTTACAAATAAAATCTATTATTATTATTATTATTATTATTATTATTATTATTATTATTATTATTATTATTATTATTATCCAAGTCCCAGAGCGCGCCTTTGGTGTGCTTAAAAGTAGTTTGTGCTGTGAATCACACTGCGGGAGCTTCTGATAGTCCAGAAATTGTGGTGCATTATATTTGTGTGCCGCGTGATCAGCAACATTACAAAGCAGTAGAGGATGGTGCATGATGTGCCGTAAATGAGTGTTTCCATGGTGACTGCAGCTAATACACCCAAAATCCTCATTTCAATATGGCGGTTTGCGCCACTTTTGTACTTATTGCCAGTTGTACTCAGTCTTAGTAAATCACCTGTAACCATAATTGCCAACCCTCCCGATTTTCCCGGGAGACTCACGAATTTCAGTGCCCCTCCCGGAAATCTCCCGGGGCAACCGTTCTCCCGAATTTCTCCCGATTGCCCCCCGGACAACAATATTGGGGGCGTGCCTTAAAGGCACTGCCTTTAGCGTCCTCTACAACCTGTCGTCGCGTCCGCTTTTCCTCCTTAGTCACATAATATATGCGGCTTTTACACACACATAAGTGAACGCAAGGCATACTTGGTCAACAGCCATACAGGTCACACTGAGGGTGACCATATAAACAACTTTAACACTGTTACAAATATGCGCCACACTGTGAACCCACACCCAACAAGAATGACAAACACATTTCGGGAGAACACAACATAAACACAACAGAACAAATACCCAAAACCCCTTGCAGCACTAACTCTTCCGGGACACGACAATATACCATACTTGCCAACCTTGAGACCTCCGAATTCGGGAGATGAGGGGGGGGATTTGGTGGTAGCGGGGGTGTATATTGTAGCCCGGAAGAGTTAGGGCTGCAAAGGATTCTGGGTATTTGTTCTGTTGTGTTTATGTTGTGTTACGGTGCGGATGTTCTCCCGAAATGTGTTCGTCATTCTTGTTTGGTGTGGGTTCACAGTGTGGCGCATATTTGTAAGAGTGTTAAAGTTGTTTATACGTCCACCCTCAGTGTGACCTGTATGGCTGTTGACCAAGTATGCCTTGCAGTCGCCTACGTGTGTCTGTTGAAGCCGCATACAACATGTGACTGGGCCAACACGATGTTTGTATCGAGAAAAAGCGGACGCGACGACAGGTTGTAGAGGACGCTAAAGGCAGTGCCTCTAAAACAGGGGTCACCAACGCGGTGCCCGCGGGCACCAGGTAGCCCGTAAGGACCAGATGAGTAGCCCGCTGGTCTGTTCTAAAAATAGCTCAAATAGCAGCACTTACCAGTGAGCTGCCTCTATTTTTTAAATTGTATTTATTTACTAGCAAGCTGGTCTCGCTTTGCCCGACATTTTTAATTCTAAGAGAGACAAAACTCAATAGAAGTTGAAAATCCAAGAAAATATTTTAAAGACTAGGTCTTCACTTGTTTAAATAAATTCATTATTTTTTTTACTTTGCTTCTTATAACTTTCAGAAAGACAATTTTAGAGAAAAAATACAATCTTAAAAAGGATTTTAGGATTTTTAAACACATATACCTTTTTACCTTTTAAATTCCTTCCTCTTCTTTCCTGACAATTTAAATCAATGTTCAAGTAAAAAAAAAATTTTTATTGTAAAGAATAATAAATACATTTTAATTTAATTCTTCATTTTAGGTTCTGTTTTTTCGACGAAGAATATTTGTGAAATATTTCTTCAAACTTATTATGATTAAAATTCAAAAAAATTATTCTGGCAAATCTAAAAAATCTGTAGAATCAAATTTAAATCTTATTTCAAAGTCTTTTGAATTTCTTTAAAAATTTTTGTTCTGGAAAACCTAGAATAAATAATGATTTGTCTGTTAGAAATATAGCTTGGTCCAATTTCTTATATATTCTAACAAAGTGTAGATTGGATTTTAACCTATTTAAAACATGTCATCAAAATTCTAAAATTAATCTTAATCTGTAAAAATTACTAATGATGTTCCATAAAAAGATTCGAATTAGCTAGATTTTCTCGTCTTTTTTTCGGTTGAATTTTGAATTTTAAAGAGTCGAAATTGAAAATAAACTATGTTTCAAAATTTTATTGTAATTTTTTTGGTGTTTTCTCCTCTTTTAAACCGTTAAATTAAGTCTAAATATCATTAATTATTAATAATAACATAGAGTTAAAGGTAAATTGAGCAAATTGGCTATTTCTGGCAATTTATTTAAGTGTGTATCAAACTGGTAGCCCTTCGCATTAATCACTACCCAAGAAGTAGCTCTTGCTTTCAAAAAGGTTGGTGACCCCTGCTCTAAGGCACGCCCCCAATATTGTTGTACGGGTGGAAATCGGGAGAAATTCGGGAGAATGGTTGCCCCGGGAGATTTTCGGGAGGGGCACTGAAATTCGGGAGTCTCCCGAAAGGGTTGGCAAGTATGCAATATACACCCCCGCTACCACCAAACCCCGCCCCTCCCAACCCAACAGAACAAATACCCAGAATCCTTTGCAGCCCTAACTCTTCCGGGCTATAATATACACCCCAGCTACCACCAAACCCCGACATACCCCCATCTCCCGAATTTTGAGGTCTCACGGTTGGCAAGTATGCCTGTAATGCCCAGTGTACTTTGTACTCACTATTTACTATTTAGATCAGGGGTGTCAAACTAATTTTAGATGGGGGGCCACGTGGAGAAAAATCTACTCCCAAGTGGGCCGGACTGGTAAAATCACGGCACAATAACTTCAAAATTGTCACGACTTGGACTTTGGAGTGGTTATTTTCCCGAGATGCAAGTGAACTTGGATCGGACATGGCTTGGAGGTGGGTACATGATTTAATAATGAACACTAACAAACTACAAAAAACAGAAGCAAACAAAAGGCAGAGAACAATGGCGGTGAACAAACTATGAAACCAAAAGATTAGCACAAAGGCAATTAACTAAGAACACGAAAAAAAACACTTACTGTGGCATGGCATGAAGTATAAACTATAGTGGACATAAATATCATGAGTAGCAGTAGCATGGATGGATAGGTAGATAGCATGGTATGAAAGGATATGACACCAGGACGAACAACAGAAACAGACAGACTTAAATAGCAGTGACATGATTAGTGACAGGTGTGCGAGTGCAAAGCGTGAAACAGGTGCGTGACGAGGACAGGTGAAAACTAATGGGTTGCTATGGAAACAAAACAAGGGAGTGAACAACCAGGAACTAAAAAAGTGTCCAAAAAACAAACAGCACATGGCCAAACAAAAACATGATCAACACAGACATGACAAAAATAAAGACAACTTAAGATTGTTTTCTTTGTTTAAAAATAAAACAAGCACATTCTGAAAACGTACAAATCATAATGTTGTTGTTTTGTTTTTTTACACTTACATGTTAGGGTTAATAATTTATTTGTCGTTATTTATATTTTCTGAATAAGTTATGTGATAAATCAGTCAATTTATTGGTGTTCATTTTCAATCAAGACAAAAAAATTATAATCAAATCAAATTACAGGATGTTATAGTTTGATCATTTTCCTCGACTGATGTACTATCATCATGTGGTTTATTTTGTACACATGTAGCATCATCTACAAAAATACAAAGAATTGCTATTGCGACATCTAGTGGACACATTTAGAACAGCTGTTTGTTTCATAAAAAAATTTCAGGTTAATTTTTGTACTTAACCAACTCATCTCGCGGGCCGGATAAAACCTGTTCGCGGGCCTGACCCGGCCCTCGGGCCGTATGTTTGACACCCCTGATTTAGATCTTAGTGGATCAGATCCTTGGGATCGGTATCTTCCTCACCTCGTCTTGCTGCGTGTTGATCATGCTCACAATGTTCTTCCGGTCCTGCACGGCGCCGTTGTTGCTGGGCCGGCTGCGACTCCCGCGCGGCTCGTCGGTCACGTGGTTGCCTTGGCGGCGCCTCAGGCTGAGGTTCATGTCACTGATGCTCCGCCTCAGCTCCGTGTTCCTCCCCCGGTGGCCACGCTCGCCTTCCTCCGCCTCGCCCCCTGACGACATCCTGCTGCGCCGCCAGCGCACACCTGCCGGCCAGACGAAGTGAGCGTGAGGTTGCGTCACCCGCGGAAGGTTTTTTTTTCCGCCTACCTTGATGGCTGTCGCTCGCCCGCTCCCGCTCCCGCTCCTTCTCCCGCTCCCGCTCTTCCCGCTCGTAGTCGTCCTTCCTCTGGATTTCAAAGCGCCGCTCCAGTCCGTCCTTTGGCCGCCACATGTCCGCCAACAACAAGGGGCGTTCCCACAGGGCTACGCTTCGCCGACACTCCGTCTCCCACTTGATCGCCCCATCTGGCTGCTGGATGGGCTTGCCGATGACGTCGCACAACAGGAAGTCCTCGGGGCTGTGCTTCTGAAGAACTAGGAGGTAATGGAGGAAGGGTAGAGAAGGTGTTTACATGATGTCATGTCCAAGTCATAGCAGGACTCTACCTGCGTCGTCGGTCTCATCCCTCTCTCGCTCCGTGTAGCGGGTGATGACCTGAGCGATGAGCTGCCGGGCTGTCGAGTGAACGTTGGCCAGCAGGGAGCGGTAGTTTGCTCCGCTGGAGAGCGCATCCCCGTAGATCTTGATCAGGCCCGGAGCGGAGGAGGAGGCCGGGGGCACGTAGTGGTGGGAGGAGGAGGCCCAGACCTCCCTCTCCTTCTCCCCCAGCGCCCGCTCCCGGTCGCTGTTGGAGCGCCCCCGCAGGAAGAGGTGGGAAAGGCGCTTGGTGCGCGACTGGGGCCCGGCCGGTCGCGGCCTCAGGAAGGCCGGGGAAGGAGACGGCGACGGGTTGAGGGAAGCCAGGGAGGGAGTGGAATTAGACAGGGACGAGGAAGGGGCCTCGTGAAGCGAGGTGGCGTCGGAGCTGGTGGTCGACCTGCAGGGAAGGAGAAGCTGTGAATTATGACTGACAAGCACCAGGCTACGGGTAAAACAGACGAGTTGGGTAGGGCTCCGCTTACTTGACAGAGACAGCACTGGGCCAACGACGCCCCAGCTTTGCAAAATGCTTCCTGGGGGAATTGATCCAAAGACCGACAGGGAAATTGAGTTTTCTGACACGCGGACTACCGGAGCCCTCCATCTATCACAGGAAACAAACATTAACCCTTGTGTAATGTTCATATTGTTGTTACTCAGCCAGCGTTTGTGGGTCTGATGGACCCGTTGCATTTTGTGGCTGTGAGGGGGCGTGGCCTGGGGACCTGCAGCGAGGCCGGCTGCGAGATCGGCGACAGGTGCGTAGATGGCCCACCTTGGCGCGTTTATCTGATCACCTGTCACTCTATAAAAGGGCATCAGCCGGGAAGGAAGAGGTTGGAGAAGTTGGAGTTGGTGATGGTGAAGAGAAAACCCGAGTACGAGCACGAGCGAGAGCGAGACGGAAACGGAGACGGAGACGAGACCGTCACGAGAGGCGATTGCTGAAAATCAGAGCGATAAGTTTATTGCAAAATAAACCAAATCACAAAACCGTCAATCCTGTCATGTCCGTCCTTGGTGGTCCGAAGAACCCGGAGATGCAAGACCTCCACAGTGCCTTTTAATGCCTCACAATCAAACACTTGTATGTTAAAATGCTGAACAGATGTTTACCTTATCCCAATAAACATCTGTTCAGTATTTTAACATATAAGTGTTTGATTGTGAGGCATTAAAAGCCACAAAATGCAACGGGTCCATCAGACCCACAAACGCTGGCTGAGTAACAACAATATGAACGTTGCACGGAAAATTTTCTCTGGCAGTTTCTGCATCCCACAGGGATTCTTCTTTTGTGTTTCTGCACCTGCGGTTCCCACACAAGGTTGCAACATTGTTTGTCAACACTGTCTGCTCTCATTTTCTCGCACATTTGACCCTCTGATGTTCTGTGTACCTACACTCTGTCCTCCTCCTGTCTAGGCCTGCTGTGTGTGAGTGTGTGTGTTTGTGTGTGTGTGTGTGTGTGTGTTTCTCCCTTCTTGAGACATGAAGAAGGAACAGTATCTTCCATATGAGGAGGTGTGAACAAGTGATGACATAAATCATGGTCCCAATAGCATTGCATCTACAAACGTTTGTAATAGACAATGTCTCATTTGCACCCCTGCTGGTCAAAATGAGGGTGGTCCGAAAAAGGAGGGATTTTTCAAATTGACTGTGTGTCGCTTTTAAAAGTGCTCCCCCTCTGGTCAACATATGAAATAACAAGTGTGTGTAAGAAATTGAAATGCGCCCCCTTTGGCCAAAATTTATTAAAATTCAAAAAATAAATAAATATGTATATAGAGACTTACTTACTCCAAGTTACTGTAATAACTTGGAGTAAATAATGATGATTAAAAACCAATTCCAAAAAATAAAAAAACATTATTTTTCTCACAATGTGTCAACTTTTTTTTTTAAATATAAAATTGGGAACAATTTTTCATATTTTTTCAGTTTCTGTAAATATTGCAATATTTTCTTGTAAAATTATGACTTTTTTGTTGTAAAATTACTTTTTAATGCAACATGGTGACATTTGTCCTATAACATTCTGCCAATGTTTTGGTTGTTCTAGTAAAATAGTGGCATTTTTTGAGTAAAATGATGACTTTTTGTCATAATTTTGCCAAGTAAAATTCAGATTATTATTGTAATATTGCCAACATTTTAAAGTTTTCTTACAGAATTGTGACTTTTGTCGGGCACAATTACGACTCTTTTCATAAAATTGCCAAAATGTTATGCTTTTTCTTGTAAAATTGCCACTCTTATTGAGTAAAATTCCAACTTTTATCATAATATTGCACAAATGTTCAGTTTTCTTATAAAATTTTGACTTGCGTTGAGTAAAATGACGACTTTTATTATAATACTGCCAAAATTCCACGTTTTTCTTGTGAAATTGTGACCTTTTTCTTGGGAAATTCCAACTCATTTTTCACAACAAGCTTTTTTATGTTTGCATAGTATGTATATATTATTAATGTTGTAAATACACATCTTTATATATCTAGAAAGGCTGGTCCTAAAGAGGGAGGCATTTTTCTCACGTCTCAAGAAGGTAAGAAGTACACACATGTGTGTGTGTGTGTGTGTGTGTGTGTGTGTGTGTGCGTGTGTGTGTGTGTGTGTGTGTGTGTGTGTGTGTGTGTGTGTGTGTGTGTGTGTGTGTGTGTGTGTGTGTGTGTGTGTGTGTGTGTGTGTGTGTGTGGTACACAGAACATCAATTTCCACACTTCTATTAGCCCCGGGTGCAGTGGACCCGGACATCTTATATGTAATAGAAATGTGTAGGGGGGTGTATGGTGTGTGGTCATTAAATATGTATTCTGATATATGTTCTTCACAGAAAATGAGCCAAAGTCAGTGAGTCTCAGTTTGAAAAAATAATTAATTGTATCATTTTTCTTTTAATAAAAAATGAAAACGGGTCCCACAGACCCGAAGACCACACAAGGGCAAGTTCCAGGCAGGTTGTCCAAGCTTCCATCCATCTATTTGTTACCTAGCAGGGTGCACCCTGGAGAGGTCGCAATTTATTCACTTTGATACATCTTGTACGTTAGACTCTAACTTCACAGGGGGGGGCCCGGGTTGGAGCGGGGACGTACCCGGAGCGGGCACATGGCAGAGCGGGGCCCCTTACCCGTCTCCAGGCAGGGGAGAGCGGGCTTCTCCCATGGCTCTGGCTTGGAGGAACTCGGATCATGCGAGCAGTTGTATTCCGATCACCACCAATAACAAAAAGTCGACAAATGTGGGCTAATACGTTGACCCAGTCAGGCTGAGTCATGGTCGCTAGAAACTTTACAAGACTGACTTTGGTGATTTAGTAGGAGTAAAACATTGAATGAAAGGTAGTGATGCGACTGTATTTATTTGACCACTCACATTTTTCTTAGCGACGCACACATTTACAAGTGGATGGACGATATTGTCTGCAAGTGTATTTTGGGGACGACCATCAACCGTCCAGCAAGGTCATCAGTCACTTGTCAACAGCGTACAAGCTCGGAAGTTAACACGAGTGGCAGTTCATGTACAAACGTTTGTAAACAGAAAAGTGAAGTGGCAAAGCGCAAACAAAAAGGAAAAACGAGAGTAACTGTCGCGGTTGTGTACTCTCGCTCTCGGCTGCGTTGTATTTTCCTACTGCGCTGAACGAGGGCGTGGACCTAAGTCGCCGGCACGAGATGTGACTACCGGGCTAAAAAGTTTGGTCAGTTCACACCCGGCCCGGCTCTGAGTTATTACCAGAGGTACTAAAATCCTGACAGCCAAGTAAGTGCTTTCTGAAGAAGTGGGGCTGGTCCCCCCAGGGGGGCGGGGGCGCTGTGAGTTGTTGCAGGGGAGTCCTGGGAGGCAAGGGACTTCCAGGTTCTAGCGTTTTTTTGTATTTTTTTAAATTCTTGAACAATACACAAGCTTTCAGCATAAATTAGCAAGCTCAACCAGGATATAAGACCGAGTCTACGATGAGCCATGGGTGTCAAGCTCAAGGCCCGGGGGCAAAATCTGGTCGGCCACACCATTTAATTGTCCGTTTTAAAATAGTCCGTCACATGGTATCAATCTGGCAGCACGGTGGAACAGGGGTTAGTGCATGTGCCTCACAATACGAAGGTCCTGAGTAGTCCTGAGTTCAATCCCGGGCTCGGGATCTTTCTGTGTGGAGTTTGCATGTTCTCCCCCGTGACTGCGTGGGTTCCCTCCGGGTACTCCGGCTTCCTCCCACCTCCAAAGACATGCACCTGGGGATAGGCCCCTCCCACCTCCAAATACATGCACCTGGGAATAGGTTGATTGGCAACAGTAAAATTGGCCCTAGTGTGTGAATGTGAGTGTGAATGATGTCTGTCTATCTGTGTTGGCCCTGTGATGAGGTGGCGACTTGTCCAGGGTGTACCCCGCCTTCCGCCCATGTGCAGCTGAGATAGGCTCCAGCACCCCCCGCGACCACGAAAGGGACAAGCGGTAGAAAATGGATGGATGGATGGATGGTATCAATCTGGCCACATCTTTTAGCGTGTTCCACCACATGGTTTTAAGGTGGCCTGTGACTTTAATTACTGGCGTCAGCAACTCAAAGAGTGGTTTGTACGGATAGATAAAACATTTAGTAAATAAATGATATCATGCGCCCAAAGGGGCCATGACAAAAAATTATTGAGAAGCACTGTCTAACAAAATATGTGAGAAAACAGCAGCCTAAGCAGGTAAGCCCAGACTTCCCTCTCCCCAAGCCACCTAGTCCAGCTCCTCCCGGGGGATCCCGAGGTGTTCCCAGGCCAACCGGGGGACCTAGTCTCCCCAACGTGTCCTGGGTCTTCCACCGTGATCTCCTACCGGTCAGACTCGTACCCGTGATCTTGTCCCTTCGGGCATAACCCAACGATTACTGTAACGTTTTATTTTCGGGCCTCCCTATGTCTAGCATTAAAAGATTACAGATGGTACAAAATGCGGCTGCTAGACTTTTGACAAAAACAAGAAAGTTTGATCATATTACGCCTATACTGGCTCACTTGCACTGGCTTCCTGTGCACCTAAGATGCGACTTTAAGGTTTTACTACTTACGTATAAAATACTACACGGTCAAGCTCCTGCCTATCTTGACGATTGTATTGTACCATATGTCCCGGCAAGAAATCTGCGTTCAAAGAACTCCGGCTTATTAGTGATTCCCAGAGCCCCAAAAAAGTCTGCGGGCTATAGAGCGTTTTCTATTCGGGCTCCAATACTATGGAATGCCCTCCCGGTAAAAGTTAGAGATGCTACCTCAGTAGAAGCATTTAAGTCTCATCTCAAAACTCATTTGTATACTCTAGCCTTTAAATAGACTCCCTTTTTAGACCAGTTGATCTGCCGTTTCTTTTCTTTTCTTTTCTACTCTGCTCCAAACCCGGGGTGGACAGCTAGCCTGTCCATCAGATGGGGACATCTCTACGCTGCTGACCCGTCTCCACTCGGGATGGTTCATGCTGGCCCCACTATGGACTGGACTTTCGCTGATGTGTTGGACTTTCACAATATTATGTCAGACCCACTCGACATCCATTGCTTTCGGTCTCCCCTAAAGGGGGGGGGGGGGGGGGGGGTTACCCACATATGCGGTCCTCTCCAAGGTTTCTCATAGTCATTCACATTGACGTCCCACTGGGGTGAGTTTTCCTTGCCCGTATGTGGGCTCTGTACCGAGGATGTCGTTGTGGCTTGTACAGCCCTTTGAGACACTTGTGATTTAGGGCTATATAAATAAACATTGATTGATTGATTGATTGATTGATGAACACAGCTGAGGATGGGAACGTAGATCGACCGGCAAATTGAGAGCTTTGCCTTCCAGCTCAGCTCCTTCTTCACCACAACGGGCCGATACAGCGTCCGCATCACTGCGGACGCCGCACCGATCCGCCTGTCCATCTCACGATCCACTCTCCCCTCAGGTGCTTGACATCATGAATTCCGAGTTATTCATTGCTAAAATGATGTACCACCTTTTTGAGGACTTGACTTGCCATGTGTTGCAAGAAATGTGCACACATGCTCATCATGACAGGACACACAGAAATCATCAATGACCATACACAGTACGTAAACAGCGATCATCACATTATTACATCGGTGATCAATACCGAGGAAAGGTAGGGATGAATACGCTCTGCTTCATCCTGCTCCTTTTCAGGTTGCAGTGTAACACGAGTGGCAGTTCGTGTAAACATAAAAGTGAAGTGGCAAAGCACAAACAAAAGGAAAAAAACGAGTGTGTTGAAAATAAACTCAACATTTACCTACAGAAGTATTATTGTAGGAAAACTATTTGAAAATGTCTCCCAATCTGTGTGTATGTAATCCGAGTCTGTGCAATAGTTTGTGTGTCTGTATCTCCGTCTGTGTGTGTGTGGTTAAAAATGAAAAATTATACATCGTACATACAAATACACATATATATACTCACATACACACAGTTATTCATACATATATACATACACATACGCGCACACACAGGTACCTACGCTCTCACAAACATACACAAATACAGTACATACCTACACACTCAAAGTACACACATCCACACGTAAATTCACAATACAAACATACATATACACATACATGTACATATACATTCACTGTACAAACATACATATACACATACATGTACATATACATTCACTGTACAAACATACATGTACATATACATCCACTGTACAAACATACATATACACATTATTGTACATAAACATTCACTGTACAAACATACATATACACATACATGTACATATACATTCACTGTACAAACATTCATATACATAAACATTCATATACACATACACGGCGTGGTGTGGCGAAGTTGGTAGAGTGGCCTGGCCAGCAATCGGAGGGTTGCTGGTTACTGGGGTTCAATCCCCACCTTCTACCATCCTAGTCACGTCCGTTGTGTCCTTGGGCAAGACACTTCACCCTTGCTCCTGATGGCTGCTGGTTAGCGCCTTGCATGGCAGCTCCCGCCATCAGTGTGTGAATGTGTGTGTGAATGGGTGAATGTGGAAATACTGTCAAAGCGCTTTGAGTACCTTGAAGGTAGAAAAGCGCTATACAAGTATAACCCATTTATCATTTATCATTTATGTACATATACATTCACTGTACAAACATACATGTACATATACATTCACTGTACAAACATACATGTACATATACATTCACTGTACAAACATACATATACACATACTGTACATAAACATTCACTGTAAAAACATACATATACACATACATGTACATATACATTCACTGTACAAACATACATATACACATACTGTACATAAACATTCACTGTAAAAACATACATATACACATACATGTACATATACATTCACTGTACAAACATACATATACACATACTGTACATAAACATTCACTGTAAAAACATACATATACACATACATGTACATATACATTCACTGTACAAACATACATATACACATACATGTACAATACATGCACTGTACAAACATACGTATACACATACATGTACATATACAAGTATGCACTCATGCATATAATCACTTTCACAGATGCTGGCTTTTCAACTTTGCGCCTAGAACAATCCGGATGGTTCTTTCCCTCTTAGCTCCGGAGGACACGACGTCCACAGTTTCCAAAAACAATGTGAAATGTGGACTCGTCAGACCACAGAACACTTTTCCACTTTGCATCAGTCCATCTCAGATGAGCTCGGGCCCAGCGAAGCCGGCGGCGTTTCTGGGTGTTGTTGATAAATGGCTTTCACCTTGCATAGTAGAGTTTTAACTTGCACTTACAGATGTAGCGACCAACCGTAGTTACTGACAGTGGTTTTCTGAAGTGTTCCGGAGCCCATGTGGTGATATCCTTTACACACTGACGTCGCTTTTTGATGCAGGGATTGAAGGTCCGTAATATCATGGCTTAGGTGCAGTGATTTCTCCAGATTCTCTGAACCTTTTGATGATATTACGGACCGTAGATGGTGAAATCCCTAAATTCCTTGCAATAGCTGGTTGATAAATGTTGTTCTTAAACAATTTGCTCTGGCATTTGTCGACAAAGTGGTGACCCTCGCCCCGTCCTTGTTTGTGAACGACTGAGCATTTCACGGAAGCTGCTTTTATACCCAATCATGGCACCCACCTGTTCCCAATTAGCCTGTTCACCTGTGGGATGTTCCAAATAAGTCTTTGATGAGCATTCCTCAACCTCTCTCAGTCTTTTTTGCCACTTGTGCCAGCTTTTTTCGAAACATGTCGCAGGCCTCAAATTCCGAATGAGCTAATATTTGCCAGAAATACGGACTGACAGATTTGACGTACAAACGAATCAAAAATCGAAGATACAGACGCAGAGAGTGAGATAAAAAACTACAACACTACTTTTGTGGTTTGGCATCAGAAAATGCTGTAATCTTGGCCGCGGTGCCAGACAAGTGAAACAATAAAACAATAGGATGATGTCACTGTCAAGGCGCATCAACAGGATGTTCGTGGAGTGTAAGTTGTCAACACGCGGAAATAAACAAGACACAAATGAGTTCCTGAAAAATGCGGCATTTTTTCAACAGGAAGTCTCCCATCTGGCAGGAAAGTGACGTCACCAGGAGGTCACTTTCTGACTTCCGCCATCAAAATACTTTACACCACTAATTGCTTCATTGTAATTAAGAAGGTATTGACGACTCGGAAATGAAACGACTCACCCGTCCGATCCCTCTGTGGTAGATTCGTCGTCGCCTAAAGTCGAGTACGCACCTCAGTGTGATCCAACAATCCTCAGGCCTTTCCTTTTCCCGCAGCAAAGTTCCATTTTTCAGTCCGTCGCAAATGTCCCTTCGTCCACGACTTCAGTTCGTCTCCTCGTCGATGACAACGTTCAATTTGTGTCGTTTTTTCGGCCGCCGGAGCAGGACGAGTCGCGCTCATGCTCGGCCACGCTCTGCCCGACTGAGTCTATAGATAGAGAAACAGGCCCATTGTTCTGAGTGACACAATTTCCTTCCTTTGGCAGCGGACAACACCTATATCCTGGCTGGGAGCGGGAGAACCACGCAGGGACAACTGGAATGAAAGGCAGGAGACAGGCCAATGTTAGCATTTGATTAGACCATTGATATTTGGTCATTTCCCAACCAATATTCTACAACACAAATACAACGTTAAAACTACATTCTTTTTGACGACGTTTAATCAATGTTGAGTTTTGACGTTGATTTGACCATTGAATTTTGGTAATTTCCCAACCAATATTCTACAACACAAATACAACGTTGAAACAACATGCTTTTTGACGACGTTTATTCAATGTCGGGTTCTGACGTTGTTTTGACCATTGAAATTTAGTCAATTCCCAATCAATATTATACAACACAAACACAACGTTGAAACAACATGCTTTTTGACGACGTTTATTCAATGTCGGGTTCTGACGTTGTTTTGACCATTGAAATTTAGTCAATTCCCAATCAATATTCTACAACACAAACACAACGTTGAAACAACATGCTTTTTGACGACGTTTATTCAATGTCGGGTTCTGACGTTGTTTTGACCATTGAAATTTAGTCAATTCCCAATCAATATTCTACAACACAAACACAACGTTGAAACAACATGCTTTTGGACGACGTTTATTCAATGTCGGGTTCTGACGTTGTTTTGACCATTGAAATTTAGTCAATTCCCAACCAATATTCTACAACACAAACACAACGTTGAAACAACATGCTTTTGGACGACGTTTAATCAATGTTGGGATCTGACGTTGATTTGATCAATGAAATTTGGTCATTTCCCAACCAATATTCTACAACACAACGTTGAAACAACATGCTTTTTGACAACATTTATTCAATGTCGGGTTCCGACGTTGATTTGACCATTGAAATTTGGTCATTTCCCAACCAATATTCTACAACACAAATACAACGTTGAAACAACATGATTTTTGACAACGTTTAATCAATGTTGAGTTCTTACTTTGATTTGACCATTGAAATTTGGTCATTTCCCAACCATTTTTCTACAAGACAAACACAACGTTGAAACAACATGCTTTTTGACAATGTTTATTCAATGTCGGGTTCTGACGTTGATTTGATCAATGAAATTTGGTCATTTCCCAACCAATATTCTACAACACAACGTTGAAACAACATGCTTTTTGACAACATTTATTCAATGTCGGGTTCCGACGTTGATTTGACCATTGAAATTTGGTCATTTCCCAACCAATATTCTACAACACAAATACAACGTTGAAACAACATGATTTTTGACAACGTTTAATCAATGTTGAGTTCTTACTTTGATTTGACCATTGATATTTGCTCATTTCCCAACCATTTTTCTACAAGACAAACACAACGTTGAAACAACATGCTTTTTGACAATGTTTATTCAATGTCGGGTTCTGACGTTGATTTGACCTTTGAAATTTGGGCATTTCCCAACCAATATTCTACAACACAAACACAACGTTGAAACAACATACTTTTTGATGACGTTTATTCAATGTCGGGTTCTGACGTTGATTTGACCATTGAATTTTGGTAATTTTCCAACCAATATTCTACAACACAAATACAACGTTGAAATTTGGTCATTTCCCAACCAATATTCTACAACACAAACACAACGTTGAAACAACATGCTTTTTGACAACGTGTATTCAATGTCGGGTTCTGACGTTGTTTTGACCATTGAAATTTAGTCAATTCCCAATCAATATTCTACAACACAAACACAACGTTGAAACGACATGCTTTTTGACGACGTTTATTCAATGTCGGGTTCTGACGTTGTTTTGACCATTGAAATTTAGTCAATTCCCAATCAATATTCTACAACACCAATACAACGTTGAAACAACATGCCTTTTGACGACGTTTATTCAATGTCAGGTTCCGACGTTGATTTGACCATTGAAATTTGGTCATTTCCCAACCATTTTTCTACAACACGAATACAACGTTGACACAACATGTTTTTTGACGGCGTTTAATCAATGTTGAGTTCTGACGTTGATTTGACCATTGAATTTTGGTAATTTACCAACCAATATTCTACAAGACAAATACAATGTTGAAACAACATGCGTTTTGACGACGTTTAATCAATGTTGGGATCTGACGTTGATTTGATCAATGAAATTTGGTCATTTCCCAACCAATATTCTACAACACAAATACAACGTTGAAACAACATGCTTTTTGACAACGTTTATTCAATGTTGGGTTGTGACATTGATTTTACCATTGAAATGTGGTCATTTCCCAACCAATATTCTACAACACAAATACAACGTTGAAACAACATGCTTTTTGACAACATTTATTCAATGTCAGGTTCCGACGTTGATTTGACCATTGAAATTTGGTCATTTCCCAACCATTTTTCTACAACACAGATACAATGTTGAAACAACATGCTTTTTGACGACGGTTATTCAATGTCGAGTTCTGACATTGATTTGACCATTGAAATTTGGTAATTTCCCAACCAATATTCTACAAAACAAACACAACATTGAAACAACATGCTTTTTCACAAGGTTTTATCAATGTTGTTTTGACCATTGAATTTTGGTAATTTCCCAACCAATATTCTACAACACAAATACAACGTTGAAACAACATGCTTTTTGACGACGTTTAGTCAATGTTGAGTTATGACGTTGATTTGACCATTGAAATTTGGTCATTTCCCAACCAAGATTTTACAACACAATCACAACGTTGAAACAACATGCTTTTTGACGACGTTTAGTCGATGTCAGGTTCCGACGTTGATTTGACCATTGAGATTTGGTCATTTCCCAACCATTATTCTACAAAACAAACACAACGTTGAAACATGCTTTTTGACAACGTTTAATCAATTTTGAGTTCTGACGTTGATTTGACCATTGAAATTTGGTCATTTCCCAACCAAGATTTTACAATACAAATACAACGTTAAAACAACATGCTTTTTGACGACATTTAATCAATGTCGAGTTCTGACGTTGATTTGACCATTGAAATTTGGTCATTTCCCAACCATTTTTCTACAACACAAATACAACGTTGAAACAACATGCTTTTTGACGACGTTTATTCAATGCTAGGTTGTGACGTTGATTTGACCATTGAGATTTGGTCATTTTCCACCCAATATTCCATCCATCCATTTCCTACCGCTTGTCCCTCTACAACACAAATACAACATTGAAACAACATGCTTTCGGACGTTTTGACAGTAAATAAATGTAGCGATCTGAACTGAACTCAGTGCAACCAAATAAAAGTAGAGTTTATTCTTTGCAGTATTCATTTGTGTCTATATTATAAAAGCTTTTTTTTTTTTACACTGAATTTTGCCAAATTAAATGTTTTACACTAAAACATTTAATTATATTTCTGAGCAAAAAAGCATTTTTAAAAATCCAGATTGCTATAATTCCCCGTATAACAAATTTCATTGCGTCAAAACCCCCTTCCAGTAATTAAAATAAAGTTATGAAATTATGACATTTAATTCATTTAAAATTTTTATGAAATTGTCAGCATAGTTGTATGAAAAAAAACACTTTAATTTTACATTATTAACACACAAATAATTGATTTACATACATTTTGTGTCAAAAAAAGCTTCAAATTAACCTCCATATAAGACTGTAGCACGTAATTTATTTACACTGAATTTTTATACACCACAATTTTGCACATACTTTTAACAATTTTAGCAAACTGACATTTTAGTTACATAATACAGTGTAAAAAAAAAAAAAGCTTATGTAATTACAAATTAAACTCCATGTTGCATTGAAACTACTCTGACATTTACTTCATACTGGGAAAATTGGGTCAACCATGTCACGCCCCATAAACCTGACTTTAATTTAATTAGTGATTGTACTGCAAAAAAAAAAGATAAAAAAAAGGGATTACTCCCTATATGTGTATATGTATGTATGTATATATATATATATATATATATATATATATATATATATATATATATATATATATATATATATATATATATATATATATATATATATATATATATATATATATATATATATATATATATATGTGTGTATGTGTGTGTACGTATATATATATATATATATATATATATATATATATATATATATATATATATATATATATATATATATATATATATATATATATATATATATATATATATATATATATATATGTGTTTATATTTTATTTTATTTCTGATTATTATTATTATTAATTTATTATTATTTCTTTTTTTTCTGTTTATTTAATCGATGTATTTGTAGATATTACTTTGTTTTTGTTGTTTTTTGTTTTCTATTTGGGGGGGGTGGTATGGGTGGGATATAAACAAAAATATTTTGACATTTAGGGCAGACAATAGATATATTATTTATGTGAATATGATGTAATGGATAGGAATGTCTGATGCTGGATGTCAATTAAAAAAAAAAGATTTAAAAAAAAGAAACTACTCTGACAAATAGAATTGATCCCAAAAGTTAGTTAAACTGGGTAAATGTAGCAGGTTACTCCCCACCTCGGATGCCATCTGTTAGAAATCTTTTGAAAGGTACACTTTTTAAAAAAAATACATTTTCTTCAAATGATTTGACGTTAAAACAAAGTAAACAGCATAGCAGTTAAAATGCTCCACTCTACAACTTACTGCTTTGCGTCGCCTTAAAATGGGAAAGATGACCCTGCTAAGATGGCCGCCAAGTAAGCACGTCGCAAAGCATGGCGTCGACAACTCTATTTATATCTATGGCCTTGAAACAATGCCCCTACTAGCTCAGACGTGCCGTGCGCACGCAACACAAGTGGGCGTGTCCCTTCCACCTGTTCATATATACGCCCCTTTTCAGCTTCTGAATTCCTTAGAAAACATACTTAATGATAATATATAAATGTGAGGTTATGGTAATAACCTAATTCTTGGTTAACTTAATTTAAAAATAATTTAGAAACAGGCGACACTTTTAACCATGGTGTATCGTACACAATTTCCCAGCATGCTTTGCACGAACCGGAAATACATATCTCCGGGAAAGGACACCGCCGCGATCCTGTCAAGGTTAGCTCGTCTCTACTCGACAATGTGCATTTATACCTCTAATTTGGTGCTTTATTGGCATTATCGACGCTTCTACAAATACATATTGAACTATCACCTGTCGTCGCCTCTTAAAAGTGTACAAACGAGCCAAGTGTTAGCATTGCCGCTCTCGCGAGCTAACATCGCTAGCTCTCCTTTGACGCTATTCGGTCGTCTTTAAGGTGTTAAATGTTGCATTTCCGTTGACATTATGTTTAATGTCACGTAGGTTTCTCTTCAAATATAGTGTAACTAAACCGTGGCTAGTTCATGTATTTTGCTCAGGGTGGTTGAGACTGTATCGATGAAACAGAGTTGTTGTTAAAATTAATAATGTCGTATGCGCATGCGTGTCCTGTGGAAACTTGTTAAAATTAATTAATGTCGTATGCGCATGCACGTCCTGTGGAAACAGTGTTGTTAAAATTACAGGTCTCGAATTTTAACTTTTTAAGGTCAAGGCAAGTGTTGCCTTAAGGGCACCAAGGCAATCATTATTTTCTTTCAAGGCAGGGGCTCCAAAGCGCATTACACACACACACACACACATATATGTATATATATATATACATATACCGTATTTTTCGGACTAAATCGCTGTGTTTTTCATAGTTTGGCTGGGGGTGCGACTTATACTCAGGAGCGACTTATGTGTGAAATTAACACATTACCGTAAAATATTATTTAGCTCATTCACGTAAGAGACTAGACGTATAAGATTTCATGGGATTTAGCGATTAGGAGTGACAGATTGTTTGGTAAACGTATAGCATGTTCTATATGTTAGTTATTTGAATGACTCTTCCCATAATATGTTACATTAACATACCAGGCACCTTCTCAGTTGGTTATTTATGCCTCATATAACGTACACTTATTCAGCCTGTTGTTCACTATTCTTTATTTATTTTAAATTGCCTGTCAAATGTCTATTCTTGGTGTTGGCTTTTATCAAATACATTTCCCCAAAAAATCCGACTTATACTCCAGTGCGACTTATATATGTTTTTTTCCTTCTTTATTATGCATTTTCGGCCGGTGCGACTTATACTACGGAGCGACTTATACTCCGAAAAATACGGTAATTACTTTGTGACATGAAAAAAACACAAGTAATGTATGCCACCTCCTCGCAACCAAATAGAAATGGTTCATTATAAATCAAATATTTCCAAATTTTGAGTATAACAAAACGTTTACAGCATTCTAAATATGGTATTCAACACTATAGCAATGCTGCCTGAGGCTGAGCCAATCAGAGTGCACAATACTGAACAGCAAACTGGTTGGTTTTGTCACATCTTCTGGCCAAATAGTATTGACATTAGTGGTTTATTTAGGCCTTTTAATGCGTAATGTAGGCCAAAATACATAAAGTATGCTTTAAATAAGGAAAAAAGGAACTTGGAAGCGTAATGTGGCGATGCAGGACTTTTTATATATTGACCTAGAAACACTTAGTTGGTGCTGGAAATTGTTTGGTTTTAATGGAAAGAGGATGAGGAACAGGAAGTAAGAGGTGTGTCCTTTGACCTGTGAAAAAAACTGTGTATAGAACTTGTTGAATTGACTCCTGACATTGACCAACTCAAATACAACGTTGAAACAACATGCTTTTTGACAACGTTTTATCAATGTCGAGTTCTGACATTGATTTGACCATTGAAATTTAGTCAATTCCCAACCAAGATTTTACAACAAAAATACAACGTTGAAACAACATGCTTTTTGACAACGTTTATTCAATGTCGGGTTCCGGTGTTGATTTGATCATAAAATTTTGGTCATTTCCCAACCAATATTCTACAACACAAACACAACGTTGAAACAACATCCTTTTTGATGACGTTTAAACAATGTTGGGTTCTGACGTTGATTTGACCATTGAAATTTGGTCATTTCCCAACCATTTTTCTACAAAACAAACACAACGTTGAAACAACATGCTTTTTGACGACGTTTATTCAGACATGAAAAAAACACAAGTAATGTAAACAAAAAACCTTGTGTTCACTTTTTGATATCAAAATATAACACAAAGCAGTTTGGCCAATGAAGATGAAGTCTAATAAACAAGCTTTGTTCTTCTCCAACACCTCCCTAGGGTTTCAGTGCAACAGTTTGGCCAACAAAAAAATCGAATAAACAATCTTCACAGCTTGTGTTCATTTCAATGAGATGACTAAACATTTTCGCTAGTATTGATGTTATTTGAACAATGATACGGTTTGCAGTTAAAGGACAAATGAACATCCTAGTCAACAAAGTAAAGACTTTATAAACAAGTTGTGACAACGTTCACGACACATCGCCTGCTGCAAAACATCAAATCATTTTCTCCTTCGCTGTGTACTTTTAGTGTGGGGACAAGTTTGTCTGTCTCCAATATTGTCCACACCTGTCTCCATCTAAACCAGTGGTTCTTAACCTTGTTGGAGGTACCGAACCCCACCAGTTTCGTATGCACATTCACAGAACCCTTCTTTAGTGAAAAATAAAATGTTGTTTTTTTTCCAAATTCAAGACAAAGTTATATGTTTTTGGTAACACTTTAGTATGGGGAACATATTCTAAGTAACAAAGACTTCATTTAGAGTTTTTTGGACACTAGGGGAACATATTCTAAGTAACAAAGACTTAATTTAGAGTTATTTGGTTAGTGTTAGGGCCAGGGTTAGGGTTATAATAAGGCCATGCCGAATAAGGCATTAATACGTACTTAATAATGACTAGTTAAGAGCCAATATGTTACTAATTTGCATGTTAATAAGCAACTAATTAATGGTGAATATGTTCCCCATACTAAAGTGTTACCATGTTTTTTTTACTGGTGCATAAAATGAACCATGCATGAACATAACAAAACCAACACAGTGCATAAACTCACAACAAATTACACACCTGCAAATCAGTCTGACTTCTGCTGTTGCTGTGTCCGTAATATGCCGATAGGGAGAAGTTTGTATTTACACGATGAGTCGGGTGTGTTTTGACCTGCGCCAAACCCCTTAGGCCGACTCACCGAACCTCTAGGGTTCGATCGAACCCAGGTTAAGAACCACTGATCTAAACACAGCAGTGCGCTCTTAAACGCACGCCGGGAAGCGAGGGAAAATTACGTTAAACCAAGCGCTTGGCGCAGTTTATTCCGAGGGGAAATCTCCGCAGCAAAGTTGGTGTCGTTGGTCCGCCATGATTATCAAGCCAAACGACGCTACTGGCATGCGCCTGACTTTGTGTTGCTGAAAATGCATTAATAAATTACGTTTTTTCAGTAACTAAAAATGTAACGGTATTACTAACTATCGCAAAATATCATTATACCGTTTACTGTTACATCCCTCGTCGAATTAACAAGTAAAAAGTCAAGGGCGGTCACGGCATGTTCTTGCCGCAAATGTTGGTGAATAGGCATTATGGCGAAAGACGAAGGCGGTCGCCGCACTTGCCGTGGTTGCCGCGGTTAAATTCGAGCCCTGAAGCCGTGCCTAGTTCATGTATTTGACTCAGGCTTGTTAAGACTGTATCGTTGTTAAAACGGTATTGTTGTTCAAATTAATATTGTCGTATGCGCATGTGTGTCCTGTGGAAACAGTGTTGTAAAACTTCGCATCGAGGCCAGCAAACATGTCGGAGACAATTGAGGACAAGATCAAGAACTACAAGACTGCGCCCTTTGACGCCCGATTCCCCAACACCAACCAGACCCGCAACTGCTTCCAGAACTACCTGGGTGAGGAATCAACACATGATACCACCGATCATATATTTACATATGGTGTTAGCATGCTGCATGTTTTAAAACACTCTTTAAGGCTATGTCTACACCAGTGGTTCTTAACTCAGGTGTGAATGAATGATGGGTTCTACATGTAAACCGACTTTGGGTACTTAGAAAAGCGCTATATAAATCCCAGGTATTATTATTATTATTAACCTTGTTGGAGGTACCAAACCCCACCAGTTTCATATGCGCATTCACCGAACCCTTCTGTAGTGAAAAATATATATATATATTTTTTTCAAATTCAAGAAAAAGTTATGTTTTTTTTACTGGTGCACAAAATGAACCGTGCATGAACATCACCTTGTTCAAAGAACAAAACCAACACAGTGCATGAACTCACAGCAAATTACACACCTTACACACATTACCATGAATTGATTAATGTGCACCCCGACTTAAACAAGTTGATAACCCCTGAAACTACTAATTATTTAGCGTAAGCCCCGTTACAGCCACACTAAACTGTCCTTTAAGGCAGTGTTTTTCAACCTTTTTTGAGCCAAGGCACATTTTTGTCATTGAAAAAATGAAGAGGCACACCACCTGCAGAAAACATAAAACAATTTAACTCAGCAGCCGATATTAACAATAAAAAGTCGTTGTCGCAATTGTTAGGTATGACTTTAAACCATAACCAAGCATGCATCAATATAGCTCTTGTCTCAAAGTAGGTGTATGTCACCACCTGTCACATCACGGCGTGACTTATTTAGACTCTTTTGGTGTCTTCCTGTGTGTGTGTTTTTGTTGTTGTCTTGCGCTCCTATTTTGGTGGCTTTTTCTCTTTTTTTGGTATTTCCCTGTAGCAGTTTCATGTCTTCCTTTGAGCGATATTTCCAGCATCTACTTTGTTTTAGCAATCAAGAATATTTCAGTTGTTTTTATCCTTTTTTGTGAGGGCATTGTTGATTGTCATGTCATGTTCGGATGTACATTGTGGATGCCGTCTTTGCTCCACAGTAAGTCTTTGCTGTCGTCCAGCATTGTTTTTTTTCCCTCCTTTGTAGCCAGTTCAGTTTTAGTTTCGTTCTGCATAGCCTTCTCGAAGCTTCAATGCCTTTTCTTAGGGGCACTCACCTTTTTTTTTTTTTTTTGGTTTAAATATTAGACACCTTTTTACCTGCACCCTGCATCCCGCTGTTTCCGACATCTACAAAGCAATTAGCTACCTGCTGCCACCTACTGATATGGAAGAGTATTACACGGTTACTCTGCCGAACTCTAGACAGCACCGACACTCAACAACAACACATCATTTGCAGACTATAATTACTGGTTTGCAAAAAATATTTTTTACCCCAAATAGGTGAAATTAGATATTCTCCCACGGCACACCAGACTGTATCTCACGGCACACTAGTGTGCCGCGGCACAGTGGTTGAAAAACACTGGTGTAAGGAACAAACGGGTACACTTACTGTACAAATGTGATTATGAATTCTAATTCTGTTTCATCTTACTAGCATGTTACCTTTCACATCTTGAAGTTCGAGTAGTTTCTCTGTTTAATTCCTTCATTTCTGTGTGCAAGAGTCTGGACTGCCATTAATAGATCTGCTGCTCCATGACTATGCACGTTTATGTGGAGACTCTTATTCTGAAATCTCCTATTTTGAAACTTCGGCTTTACTTTTTTTTTAATGACTGCTCGCTTTCCATCGGCGCAGAAGTCGTTGTCCAAGTGAGTTTTCCATTGCCTAAGGCGGCTTTATTGTTTTATTTCCCAGACTTCCACAGGTGCAACAAGGCCCTGTCGGCCAAAGACCAGGACATAGCCCCCTGCGAGTGGTACCAGAGGGTCTACAAAAGCCTTTGTCCCATGAACTGGGTGAGTTGGAAAGACGATTCCCTTAAATGTATATTTAAACTAGTTGTGTGCATGCTGATACAATTTTTGCACTACCGATATTGGAACCTTGACTATTGGCCGACACTTGACGTATGTGCAACCCAGGTACCGTAACATGATATCATTGGATTTTACGTGAATCTGTGCCCGATAGGACCGGCGGGATTCGATCAATGCCAAAAATGTACGGGATTTGGTGCCTATCCCTAAATACAAGAAAGAAATGGAAATGTTGCAATAAGAATTTTGTTTGTTTTAGAAAAATAGTCATGGTACTCTTAGAAAAATTAAGATATATTTTAAAAATGTACTACAAGACAAAAGTAGAAACAATAGTCTTTGTATAGGACAAACAGTAATTACACAGGGAAAAGGTAAAAATTAATAATAAACTGAGTGACAAAAATTACAAGGGAAAAGTAGAATATCTTTTGTAGAATAAATGTGTAATATTTGGATGGGAATCAGCACCTCCAAGTCCCAGTCCATGGTTCTCGCCCTGAAAAGGGTGGAGTGCCATCTCCGGGTTGGGAAGGAGATCTTGCCCCAAGTGGAGGAGTTCAAGTACCTCGGAGTCTTGTTCACGAGTGAGGGAAGAGTGGATCGTGAGGTCGACAGGCGGATCGGTGCGGCGTCTTCAGTAATGCGGACGCTGTATCGATCTGTTGTGGTGAAGAAGGAGCTGAGCCGGAAGGCAAAGCTCTCAATTTACCGGTCGATCTACGTTCCCATCCTCACCTATGGTCATGAGCTTTGGGTCATGACCGAAAGGACAAGATCACGGGTACAAGCGGCCCAAATGAGTTTCCTCCGCCAGGTGGCGGGGCTCTTCCTTTAGAGATAGGGTGAGAACCTCTGTCATCCGGGAGGAGCTCAAACTAAAGCCGCTGCTCCTCCACATCGAGAGGAGCCAGATGTTTTGGGCATGTCCGACCGGTAGGAGGCCATGGGGAAGACCCAGGACACGTTGGGAAGACTATGTCTCCCAGCTGGCCTGGGAACGCCTCAGGATCCCCCAGGAGGAGCTGGACGAAATGGCTTGGGAGAGGGAAGTCTGGGCTTCCCTGCTTAGGCTGCTGCCCCCGCTATCCGACCTCTGATAAGCGGAAGAAGATGGATGGATATTGCAGGATAGAAGTAGTAATTATTAGAGATGTCCGATAATATGGGCAGGCCGATATTATCGAACGATAAATGCTTTAAAATGTAATATCGGAAATTATCGGTATCGTTTTTTTTATTATCGGTATCTGTATTTTTTTATTATTTTTTATTTTTATTAAATCAACATAAAAAACACAAGATACACTTACAATTAGTGCACCAACCCAAAAAACCTCCCTCCCCCATTTACACTCATTCACAAAAAAGGGTTGTTTCTTTCTGTTATTAATATTCTGGTTCCTACATTATATATCAATATATATCAATACAGTCTGCAAGGGATACAGTCCGTAAGCACACATGATTGTGCGTGCTGCTGGTCCACTAATAGTACTAACCTTTAACAGTTAATTTTACTCATTTTCATTCATTACTAGTTTCTATGTAACTGTTTTTATATTTGTTTTACTTTCTTTTTTATTCAAGAAAATGTTTTTAATTTATTTACCTTATTTTATTTTATAATTTTAAAAAAAAAGGACCTTATCTTCACCATACCTGGTTGTCCAAATTAGGCATAATAATGTGTTAATTCTATGACTGTGTATATGGGTATCGGTTGATATCGGTAATTAAAGAGTTGGACAATATTGGAATATCGGATATCGGCAAAAAGCCATTATCAGACATCCCTAGTAATTATAGAGGTAAATCATTCAAATAAAATGTTTCTCAGGAACATCAAAATCATGTCTTTTGGAATACTGTCTTCTTTCAAAAAAAAAATGTGTTTGTTTGGTCATAATATTGTCATTGATGTCTGATCGTTCTCCTGCAGGTTGAAAGATGGGACGAGCAGATAGAGAACGGAAGTTTCGCCGGGAATATATGACTTATTGTTATCATCAATCAAGACTTCAGCAGGATGTACTTAGTTACTTTAAACCTAATACCTCCCGCCAAGTCACGTTATTAACTTAACAACCTTCCAACCTGTAAGTATCAATGTGATGTATAGTCAACTGTCAATAAATACAGTACACACGTATTGTAGCGTTTAGTCTCCTTATTAGACACTTTGCTTACTCTTTAAAGTCATAAATGTTATCATTCTTAGGACTATTTGAATGTATACGTACACAATAATTACAATAAATGTGCAAAAGTGAAAAATGTAAGTTTATTACCACACTACTGTAGTGTCATACATTTGAAGTTACTAGTGGTGTGCTGAAGATGAAATGTAATACCGACTGTAAACACACGGTGTCACTGTTGGGCACAGTATATTCCTAATGTATTTGCAGTGAAACACTGACGACTTAAGTCCCACATTTTCTTTCAACATGTCTACTGCACAAGCTTTAATGTCACTCTCTGGGCTAATTGTTTGGCAGTTACGCAACACGACAGTTGCTCATCTGCATCTGTAGTTTTCCTCTATTACCACATCCTGCAAACTATGCTGCGGCGCGTCCTGACAAGCCTGCGTGAGTTCATTCAGCACACAATGCATGTCGCCCCCTGGTGGGCAGGGTCAAAATGCAGCCATTTGTGCAAAATAGGAATATTTTAATTGGGGCGTCTATGAAATCTGAGGGGTCAAACAGCTACGTTATTGTATTATTAAGGTGTTGTTAATGTGTGTCGGGTTTCACGTCGCACCATTAGATTTATTGTGGCGTGTTTATTTTCCCAGCATGCTTTGCTGTAGTTACAATGAAGGGTTCTTGGAACTTAAATGCCAATCTGTACAAATGAGATGGCACCAAATGTAGTTCCTAAGGGTCCCCGTTGTGGTTTGGGGTTGTTTTCAGCTTTTTAAAGGGTACTTGAACACGTAAACAGCACAGTATAGACTTGATCAACCTATAGGTAACTCTCTAAAAAGTAATTTATGTACAAAGGTGTGTCAATATCAAAATATTACTTTGAATCACTTTTTGGCAACCACCAAGTTGTTTGGGGTTTGATTTTGGTTTTGTAAAGGGTACTTCCAACAAGTAAACAATACAGTATGTACATTAGTAACTTTTATGTAACTCTCTTAAAAGTAATCTCATAATTTATGTACAGAGATGTGTCAATATCAAAATATTACTTTGAATCACTTTTTGGCAACCACCAAGTTGTTTGGGGTTGATTTTAGCTTTTTAAAGGGTACTTCAACACGTAAACAATACAATATGTACTTTATTAACCTTTATGTAACTCTCTTTTTTAAAAGTAATCTCGTAATGTATGTACAGAGATGTGTCAATACCAAAATACTACTTTGAATCACTTCTTGGCAACCACTAAGTTGCGATTTGGGGTTGATTTCAGTTTTGTAAAGGGTACTTCCAACAAGTAAACAATACAGTATGTGCTTTATTAACCTTTATGTAACTCAAAAGTAATCTCGTAATGTATGTACAGAGATGTGTCAATACCAAAATATTACTTTGAATCACTTCTTGGCAACCACTAAATTGTGATTTGGGGTTGATTTCAGTTTTGTAAAGGGTACTTCCAACAAGTAAACAATACAGTATGTACATTATTAACCTTTATGTAACTCAAAAGTAATCTTGTAGTTTATGTACAGAGATGTGTCAATACCAAAATATTACTTTGAATCACTTTTTGGCAACCACTAAGTTGTTTGGGGGTTGGTTTTGGTTTTGTAAAGGGTACTTCCAACAAGTAAACAATACAGTATGTACACTATTAACTTTTATGTAACTCTCTTATAATTAATCTCATAGTTTATGTAAAGAGATGTGTCAATATCAAAATATTACTTTGAATTACTTTTTGGCAACTACTAAATTGTTTTTTTCGGGTTGATTCCAGCTTTTTAAAGGGTATTTCAACATGTAAACAGAACAGTATGTACTTAATTAACCCACATGTAACTCTTTTAAGAGTAATATGGTAATTTATGCACATATGAGATGTGTCAATATCGAAATATTACTTTGAATCACTTTTTGGCAACCACCAAGTTGTTTGGGGTTGATTTCAGCTTTAGAAAGGGTACTTCAACACGTAAACAATACAGTATGTACTTTGTTAACCTTTATGTAACTCTTAAAATCAATCTCGTAATTTATGTACAGAGATGTGTCTATCAAAATATTACTTTGAACCACTTTTTGGCAACCACCAAGTTGTGTTTTGGGGTGGATTTCAGCTATTTAAAGGGTACTTCAACACAAACAATACAGTATGTACTTTATTAATCTTTATGCAACTCTCTTAAAAGCAATCTCGTAATTTACGTACAGAGATGTGTCAATACCAAAATATTACTTTGGGTCACTTTTTGGCAACCACTAAGTTGCGATTTGGGGTTGATTTCAGCTTTTTAAAGGGTACTTCAACACTTAAACAGTACAGTATGTACTTTATTAACCTTTATGTAACTCTCCTAAGGGTAATGTAGTAAGGTATGCACGAATGAGGTATCAAAATATTAGTTTGAATCACTTTTTGGCAACCACCAAGTTGTTTGGGGTTGATTTCAACTTTTTAAAGGGTACTTCAACACGTAAACAATACAGTATGTACTTTATGTAACTCTCTTAAAATCAATCTCGTAATTTATGTACAGAGATGTGTCAATACCAAAATATTACATTAAATTACCTTTGGCAACTACTAAAATGTTTTTTCGGGTTGATTCCAGCTTTTTAAAGGGTATTTCAACATGTAAACAGAACAGTATGTACTTCATTAACCCACATGTAACTCTTTTAAGAGTAATATGGTAATTTATGCACAGATGAGATGTGTCAATATTGAAATATTACTTTGAATCACTTTTTGGCAACCAACAAGTTGTTTGGGGTTGATTTCAGCATTTTAAAGGGTACTTCAACACGTAAACAATACAGTATGTACTTTGTTAACCTTTATGTAACTCTTAAAATCAATCTTGTAATTTATGTACAGAGATGTGTCTATCAAAATATTACTTTGAATCACTTTTTGGCAACCACCAAGTTGTGTTTTGGGGTGGATTTCAGCTATTTAAAGGGTACTTCAACACAAACAATACAGTACGTACCATATTAACCTTTATGTAACTCTCTTAAAAGCAATCTCGTAATTTACGTACAGAGATGTGTCAATACCAAAATATTACTTTGGGTCACTTTTTGGCAACCACTAAGTTGCGATTTTGGGTTGATTTCAGCTTTTTAAAGGGTACTTCAACACTTAAACAGTACAGTATGTACTTTATTAACCTTTATGTAACTCTCCTAAGGGTAATGTAGTAAGGTATGCACGAATGAGGTATCAAAATATTACTTTGAATCACTTTTTGGCAACCACCAAGTTGTTTGGGGTTGATTTCAACTTTTTAAAGGGTACTTCAACACGTAAACAATACAGTATGTACTTTATGTAACTCTCTTAAAATCAATATCGTAATTTATGTACAGAGATGTGTCAATACCAAAATATTACATTAAATTACCTTTGGCAACTACTAAAATGTTTTTTCGGGTTGATTCCAGCTTTTTAAAGGGTATTTCAACATGTAAACAGAACAGTATGTACTTACTTAACCCACATGTAACTCTTTTAAGAGTAATATGGTAATTTATGCACAGATGAGATGTGTCAATATTGAAATATTACTTTGAATCACTTTTTGGCAACCAACAAGTTGTTCGGGGTTGATTTCAGCATTTTAAAGGGTACTTCAACACGTAAACAATACAGTATGTACTTTGTTAACCTTTATGTAACTCTTAAAATCAATCTTGTAATTTATGTACAGAGATGTGTCTATCAAAATATTACTTTGAATCACTTTTTGGCAACCACCAAGTTGTGTTTTGGGGTGGATTTCAGCTATTTAAAGGGTACTTCAACACAAACAATACAGTACGTACCATATTAACCTTTATGTAACTCTTAAAAGCAATCTCGTAATTTACGTACAGAGATGTGTCAGTACCAAAATATTACTTTGAATCAGTTTTTGGCAACCACCAAGTTGCGATTTGAGGGTGATTTCAGCTTTTTAAAGGGTACTTCAACATGTAAACAGTACAGTATGTACTTTATTATCATATATGTAACTCTCTTAAGGGGAATCTAATGTATGCACACGTGTTAATATCAAAATAGAGAAAGGGGCTTTTGCGCTTTGAGGAGACGCAGCTAAACGAAAGGTGGTGCCTTCTCCAAAACTGTAAGGTAAGTCGGCTTTGGCATATTTTCCCAGAAAAGTCTGTTCTCATCACAATTGAAAACTTGCTGTGGTACGAAGCAAGCACAAAATGCCTGCCAGTGGGACACAAAATAAATGAGGCATTCGTACACAGACATACTTGGCTCCATGGAATAGTTCGTAAATTGAAAAGTTTGCAAAAAGAAGGGTTAACAAACTGAGGTTCCCCTGTGTTGTGATCCTGTAGCACAAATGAAAATGTAACTAAGCAACAATGTGGTGTCACAGCTGGGTCCGCATCGCCGGCAGTAAATGAGGGTTGTCCTTTGTCACTGGTTCTGCTCATAACTTTTATGGACAGAATTTCTAGGCACATTCAGAGTGTTGAGGGCATCCGGTTTAGTGACTGCGGGATTAGGTCTCTGCTTGTTGCAGAGGATGCGGTCCTGGTGGTCTTCAGCTCTCACTGGATTGGGCCGTGACTGAGATGAGAATCAGTACTTCTTCGTATGAGTCGATGGTTCTGGACTGGAAAAGGGTGCCACCTCAGGGTTGAGGATGCGATGCTGCCCCAAGTGGAGGAGTTCAAGTACCTGGGGGTTTTGTTGTGAAGGGAGGATGGATCGTGAGATGCAGTGTTTGCCATCGTTGTGGTGAAGAGGGAGTCTCGCCAGAAAACAAAGCTCTCAATTTATCGGTCAATCTACATTCCTAACCTCACCTATGGTCATGAGCTCCGGGTAATGCCCGAAGGGACAAGATCACGGGTACACGCGGCTGAAATGAGTTTCCTCTCTTAGAGATAGGTTGAGAAGCTCCAGGTAAAGTCGTTGCTCCTCAATGGGAAGTGGCTCAGGCATCTGGTTAGAATGCCCCCCAAACGCCTCCCTGGGGAGGTATTCAGGGCACGTCTGACCGGTATGAGGCCACAGGGAAGACCCAGGACACATTTTGGGGATTTCGTCTCCCGGCTTGCCTGGGATTGCCATGGGATCCTCTTGGGAAGAACTGAAAGAAGTCCCCGAGAAGAGGATAAGTCTGGACTTCTCGGCTTATAGGCTCCTGCCGATGGATGGATGAAGATCAGAGCTTAGTTGAGGACTACTGCTGTAGAAGACATGTCGTATTTTGTACAAGTATGCTGGAATTACGGTGGACAGCAGGAGCGTTCTGATGTGGCTTGTAGTCATGTTCTATTCAAAGTAAATTTATATAGCCCTTAATCACAAGTGTCTCAAAGGGCTGCACAAGCCACGACGACATCCCATATCAGGGCAAGAAAAATCTCAACCCGACGGGATGCAATGAGAAACCTTGGAGGGGACCGCAGATGTGGGGACCCCACTCTGGGCGACCGGTGCAATGGATGTCGAGTGGATCTAGTTAATAGTGTGAGAGTCCAGTCCATAGTGGATCTAGCATAATAGTATGAGAGTCCAGTCCATAGTGGATCTAACATAATAGTGTGAGAGTCCAGTCCATAGTGGATCTAACATAATAGTGTGAGAGTCCAGTCCATAGTGGGTCTAACATAATAGTGTGAGAGTCCAGTCCATAGTGGATCTAACATAATAGTTTGAGAGTCCAGTCCATAGTGGATCTAACATAATAGTGTGCGAGTCCAGTCCATAGTGGATCTAACATAATAGTGTGCGAGTCCAGTCCATAGTGGATCTAACATAATAGTGTGAGTCCAGTCCATAGTGGATCTAACATAATAGTGTGAGAGTCCAGTCCATAGTGGGTTTAACATAATAGTGTGAGAGTCCAGTCCATAGTGGATCTAACATAATAGTGTGAGAGTCCAGTCCATAGTGGATCTAACATAATAGTGTGCGAGTCCAGTCCATAGTGGATCTAACATAATAGTGTGAGAGTCCAGTCCACAGTGGGTCTAACATAATAGTGTGCGAGTCCAGTCCATAGTGGATCTAACATAATAGTGTGAGTCCAGTCCATAGTGGATCTAACATAATAGTGTGAGAGTCCAGTCCATAGTGGGTTTAACATAATAGTGTGAGAGTCCAGTCCATAGTGGATCTAACATAATAGTGTGAGAGTCCAGTCCATAGTGGATCTAACATAATAGTGTGAGAGTCCAGTCCATAGTGGGTCTAACATAATAGTGTGAGAGTCCAGTCCATAGTGGATCTAACATAATAGTTTGAGAGTCCAGTCCATAGTGGATCTAACATAATAGTGTGAGAGTCCAGTCCATAGTGGATCTAACATAATAGTGTGAGAGTCCAGTCCATAGTGGGTCTAACATAATAGTGTGAGAGTCCAGTCCATAGTGGGTCTAACATAATAGTGTGCGAGTCCAGTCCATAGTGGATCTAACATAATAGTGTGAGTCCAGTCCATAGTGGATCTAACATAATAGTGTGAGAGTCCAGTCCATAGTGGATCTAACATAATAGTGTGAGAGTCCAGTCCATAGTGGATCTAACATAATAGTGTGAGAGTCCAGTCCATAGTGGGTCTAACATAATAGTGTTACAGTCCAGTCCATAGTGGGTCTAACATAATAGTGTGAGAGTCCAGTCCATAGTGGGTCTAACATAATAGTGTGCGAGTCCAGTCCATAGTGGATCTAACATAATAGTGTGAGTCCAGTCCATAGTGGATCTAACATAATAGTGTGAGAGTCCAGTCCATAGTGGGTTTAACATAATAGTGTGAGAGTCCAGTCCATAGTGGATCTAACATAATAGTGTGAGAGTCCAGTCCATAGTGGATCTAACATAATAGTGAGAGAGTCCAGTCCATAGTGGATCTAACATAATAGTGTGAGAATCCAGTCCATAGTGGGTCCAGCAGAGGATCATCTTGAGTGGAGACAGGTCAGCAGCGCAGAGACGTCCCCAACTGATGCACATATGAGTGGTCCACTCCGGGTTCCGACTTTGAACAGCTAGCGCATCATCTGTGGTCACCTGATAACCTCTGCATGCAGGAGAGGGGGGCAGGGCAGAAAAGAGACGGCAGATCAACTGGTCTAAAAGGGGGGTCTATTTAAAGGCTATAGTATACAAATCAATCAATCAATCAATCGATGTTTATTTATATAGCCCTAAATCACAAGTGTCTCAAAGGGCTGCACAAGCCACAACGACATCCTCGATTCAGATCCCACATAAGGACAAGGAAAAACTCACAACCCAGTGGGATGTCAATGTGAATGACTATGAGAAACCTTGGAGAGGACCGCAGATGTGGGTCAGAACGGACTACAAAGGCGGACCAGCACAAATTTTCAGGATTTATGCAGATCCCAAATACAGATCAGCAGTGTGGAGTCCGTTCCCTACCCGTTCCACGTTTACCACGTCACAGGAGCCAGGCGTGCCGCTCACTGTTAAAGACAACAGATGATTAGATCACCACGTACCACCTGTGAAATGTAACCACCTGCCAGCTGTGTCTCGCCGTTCAGCACACACCCCGCCCCGAGCCGATGGCACTCCGCCCTCAACACCATTGACAGAGGCGGTGACCTTTGCTCCTGCAGGCGCGCTGATCACACTCTCCCTCCACATGCAGGTACCAGAAGGTAAGAAAAGTTGCTTTTGCGTAATATTGTGAAACAATGTCTTACCTTACACCAGTGGTTGTCAAACTTTTTTTGTCATCCCCCACTTTGGACAAGGGGGAGTTTTCAAGCCCCACCTGCCCCCATCGCCCCAACAGAACGCTAATGCCAAGCTTAACATTTTCAAATTTATCGAACATCAAGTAACATCAAGTTTTATACATTCAAACTCAATAACATAAAATAAAATCAAGTTCAATAATAAATAAAATAACTGTGCAGCTGTGGTATAACTTGCATCAAGTTCAATATCAAATAAAATAACTTGCATCAATTCAATAATAAATAAAACAAAAGTGTTATAACTTGCATCAAGTTCAATAATAAATAAAAAAAAAGTGTTATAACTTGCATCAAGTTCAATAATAAATAAAAAAGTGTTATAACTTGCATCAAGTTCAATAATAAATCAAATAAAAGTGTTATAACTTGCATCAAGTTCAATAATAAATCAAATAACTTGCATGAAGTTCAATAATAAATAAAACAAAAGTGTTATAACTTGCATCAAGTTCAATAATAAATAAAACAAAAGTGTTATAACTTGCATCAAGTTCAATAATAAATCAAAAAAAGTGTTATAACTTGCATCAAGTTCAATAATAAATCAAATAAAAGTGTTATAACTTGCATCAAGTTCAATAATAAATAAAACAAAAGTGTTATACCTTGCATCAAGTTCAATAATAAATCAAAAAAAGTGTTATAACTTGCATCAAGTTCAATAATAAATCAAATAAAAGTGTTATAACTTGCATCAAGTTCAATAATAAATCAAATAACTTGCATCAAGTTCAATAATAAATGAAAATAAAAGTGCCACTTTGCAATGTTTGCCAAAAAAAGGAGGACAGGGCAAGTGAACATGAGTTTTACAGTACTCCAGCATTAGTGGCTGCAATGAGCCTGTTTTGCACTGCACAGATTTTCAAATCGGGGTTGCAGGCTTGACACTGCCACTGTTAAAACCTCATTGAATTCGGGGCTGAGCTGCCTTGACGCGAGTGTTCCCCGGTGAATGACACATTGTGTCCAATGCGCATTTGGCGCAACCCTCTTTATTAGAGCCTGCAGCCCGTTTCTTTACCCTGCCATGTGCGCCATCAGAGCAAAAGCCCACACAGTTTTCCCATTTAAGGTTGTGTTCTTTGAGGAAACTGTCCATTATCTTGAACAGCTCATCAGCAGTGGCTCTATTTTTTATGTATTTGCAAAACAGCAAATCCTCGCACAGTGACTCGCCATCCACAAAGCTTCCGCTTAGCCCCGCCCCCATTAGTTACTGTTGCTGTCTGTCAAACTTTCGCTCCTACCTAGAAATGTAAAGCATACAGGAAAAATAAGTAATTTACATTTATCTATATAGCGGATTTCACCGACAGAATCACAAAGTGATTTCCAGTGTGTACAGAAAATGAAAGCATAGTAAAAAAAAAATCAAAGAATATAATAATAAAAAAAATCAAAGTGAAATTTCCTCCCGTTCCTCGCGCCCCACCTGTCATGTCTCTATTCCCCACCAGTGGGGCGCGCCCCACACTTTGAGAAACGCTGCCTTACACACACACTATAATAATACTCCTATGTTTAATGCGCCGACAATCCATCAAGCGGTGTGGCTTCATAGCTTACCAAAGTCGTACTAAAATATTTTGATAGATTTTTTGAGCGCCGTGTGTAATGTTCTATACTTTCAATGGACCATATAAAATGTTGGTGTTGTTTACTTGAGTCATATTGCCATTATAGTGCAGTCTACACATATCTCTTATGTGTGACTGCCATCTACCGGTCACACTTATCATTACACCATGTACCAAATAAAATTGCTTCGAGGTGGGTAAGCAAAACCAGAATTATTCCGTACATTAGGCGCACCGTGTTTTGAGAAAATGAGAGGATTTGAAGTGCGCCTTATAGTCCGGAAAATACGGTACTAGCTGTTGGTTGCTGGTAAAAAGTATTACTGTTTTGTTTATTCACACTTAATCCTTCAATTTAGGGCTGTGCTGGTGTGCGTCATTTTTATTCATCTTCACTTTCATGTCATCGTGTCCCTCTGGCTCGCCGGAGGACAGGTTGCCATGGCGATGCACAGAAGAGTCCGGAGAATGAATCGAGTGGTTTTGCATCACCATCTGCAAGTTCCCCCCCCCCCCCCCCCCCCTTACTCGGTGTGGTACGTTCTGAAGCAAAATGACATTTCACGTAAAAAGTGACTGCAATAAGTGGCTGTAACAGTTGATGACGTCATGATTGTTGCGCAACATCCTTTGTGTCAATGAATGTTTGTAATTGTGCATTGGAAACGCTACTCTACTTTATTACCTTAGTGTCAATGAAACGATTGTTGTCAAGTTAGGCAAATACCCTGAGTCATATTTGTTTTCGAATACAAATTATAATATTACAAAAAAAAAAAAATACAATTCATATCTGAAAAAAAATTTTTTTAGACCATATTATGTGTACTATTTTTAATTGTTTTTATTTTTTAATGTAAGATTATGAGAATATGTTTTTCTTCCAGTAAATAATTTAATAAAAAATACAGGAGGGAATTACTGTAATGGGAATATAATATAAATATTATATAAAAATCATAATATGAGAATAACGTTGTTTTTTTTGGAAAATATTCAATATTATGAGAAAAAAAAATTCCCCAGTAAAATATTTAATTAAAAATTGCAGGAGTAAATTGCTGTAATGAGAATACAATGGAAATGATATATCAAATAAATAAATACATTTATTGTATGAGAATAAAGTCACGTTTCTTTTTGGAAAATATTTAATATTATTAAAAAAGTTGTTGTATTATGAAAGGGCACACAAAAATCATATTTCTCTCTGAGGTATGTGAAATTGTCGAATGTAAATGTCATTAAAACAAAAAATAATATATTTTTAAGAAATATATACATATCATAATATGAGAATAAAGTCGTGTTTTTTTGGAAAATATTTAATATTACGAGAAAAAAAAAATTCCCCAGTAAAATAGTTCATTAAAAATTGCAGGAGTAAATTGCTGTACTGAGAATACGATGGAAATGATATATAAAATATATAAATAAATAAATACATTTATAGTATGAGAATAAAGTCACGTTTCTTTTTGGAAAATATTTAATATTATAAAAAAAGTTGTAACATAATGAAAGGACACCAAAGAAAAATCATATTTTTCTCTGAGGTAAGTAAAATTGTCGAATGTAAATGTCATTAAAACTAAAAATAATACATTTTTAAGAAGAAATATATAAAAATCAAAATATGAGAATAAAGTTGTGTTTTTTTTTTTCAAAATATTTAATATTATGAGAAAAAAAAAATTCCCCAGTAAAATAGTTAATTAAAAATTGCAGGAGTAAATTGTTGTAATGAGAATACGATTGAAATGATATATAAAATAAATAAATAAATAAATACATTTATTGTATGAGAATAAAGTCACGTTTCTTTTTGGAAAATATTTAATATTATAAAAAAAGTTGTAATATAATGAAAGGACACACAAAAAAAATCATATTTTTCTCTGAGATAAGTAAAATTGTCGAATGTAAATGTCATTAAAACAAAAAAATAATACATTTTTAAGAAATAGTATATAAAAATAATAATATGAGAATAAAGTCGTGTTTCTTTGGAAAATATTTAATATTATGAGAAGAAAAAAATCCCCAGTAAAATAGTTAATTAAAAATTGCAGGAGTAAATTGCTGTACTGAGAATACGATGGAAATGATATATAAAATAAATAAATAAACAAATACATTTATAGTATGAGAATAAAGTAACGTTTCTTTTTGGAAAATATTTTATATTATAAAAAAAAGTTGTAATATAATGAAAGGACACAACAAAAATCATATTTTTCTCTGAGGTATGTAAAATTGTCGAATTTAAATGTCATTAAAACAAAAAATAATACACTTTTAAGAAATTTTATATAAAAATCAAAATATGAGAATAAAGTCGTGTTTTTTTTTGAAAATATTTAATGAGAATACATTTTTGTCCCCCATTAAAATAGTTAAATAAAAATTGCAGGAGTAATTTGCTGTAGTGAGAATATGATGGAAAGTATATTAAAAAAATTAAAAATAATTATAGTATGAGAATAAAGTTACGTTTCTTTTTGGAAAATATTTAATATTATACAAAAACAAGGTGTAATATAATGAAAGGACACAAAAAAATCATATTTTTCTCTGAGGTATGTAAAATTGTCGAATGTAAATGTCATTGAAACAAAAAATAATACATTTTTAAGAAATGTTATATAAAAATCATAATATGAGAATAAAGTCGTGTTTTTTTTTTTTTAAATATTTAATGAGAATAATTTTTCCCCCCATTAAAATAGTTAAATAAAAATTGCAGGAGTAATTTGCTGTATTTAGAATACGATGGAAATGATATAAAAAAAATTAATAATAATTATATTATGAAAATAAAGTTACGTTTCTTTTTGGAAAAAATGTAATATTATAAAAAAAAGTTGTAATATAATGAAAGGACACAAAAAAATCATATTTTTCTCTGAGGTATGTAAAATTGTCAAATGTCATTAAAACAAAAAACAATACATTTTTAAGAAATATTATATAAAAATCATAATATGAGAATAAAGTCGTCGTTTTTTGGAAAATATTTAATATTATGAGAAAAAAAAAATTCCCCAGTGAAATAGTTAATTAAAAATTGCAGGATTAAATTGCTGTAATGAGAATACGATGGAGATGATATTTGAAAAAAAAACAAACAGAAAAAACCCCATTTATAGTATGAGAATAAAGTCACGCTTATTTTTGGAAAATATTTAATATTATGAAAAAAGTTGTAATATAAGGAAAGGACACAAAAAAAAACACATTTTTCTCTGAGGTATGTAAAATTGTTGAATGTAAATGTCATTAAAACAAAAAATAATAAAAAAATTTGTGAAATCATATTAATAAAAAATTGAATAGACGAAAAACATAGTGCATGAGAAATGTTAGATGTAATGAAATAATACATTGCCCATCCATTTTTTCTCCAACGTGTTTCATTGCAACCTTGCAATAAATATTAGTAGTAATATTAATGTTTGAAGATCACGATGTCTGAGAATAAATTGTTGTATATCGGAGAAAAGAAAAAAATGCGAAAAACAATTATTTTCTGCTTAAATAATGTCTTAATATATTTATTTATATATAAAATTGTACTAATGGGACACAAAAAATTGCGGCCTTTTGAGCATAAATTGCAAAAAACCCCAAAACAAAACAAGACATATCAGGAAAAAATGGCATTATTATCAAGCATAAGTAAATGTATTAATTCATCTGTGAATTGTCATTTATAAATATTATTTGTAATTCTAGTTATTATATATTCAAATAGTAGAAACGAGGCTCACGGCTTGTAAAGGACTTGAAATTCCCTGGCAGATTTATGCGGGCGATCAGATTAGAAAAGAAGAATTAGTGGTGTGGTGCTCCCTGATTGTTTACCACCCACTGAGCCGGTCTCATGCTTTCTGCATGACCAGCCTTTGTTTCCACGCCGTGTGCACGCTGGCCTTTGTGCTGGTGGGCGGCCATAGAGCTCCTTTTCACTCCTCGACCAACACAAAAACTTCACTTTGGCCAAAACACTTGTTGCTCTTTTCTGCTGCAGGTGAGTTCAGACGGAGGACCGAGGGTCGCAAAGACTCGACAAGTCTTTCTCTTGCACATTCCTTACATGCACAACACATCCGCCTTTATAACGACGACACGTTTGTATCCAGTCCTTTTACATCCACGACCTGTCCAAGTCGAGTCCTTTTACACCAACAACTTGTTTATATTGAGCCCGTTTATATCAACAACCCGTCAAAGTCTAGTCCGGGGGATGCCGAGTCCTTTCATGCCAAAATCCTAAGTCGAGTCCTTTTTTAGTCCGTTTATACAAACTACTTCTTTATATCGAGTCCACTTACAAACCCAAAAACCAGTGAAGTTGTCACGTTGTGTTAATTATAAATAAAAACAGAACACAATGATTTGCAAATCCTTTTCAACTTATATTCAATTGAATAGACTGCAAAGACAAGATATTTAACGTTCGAACTGGAAAACGTTGTTATTTTCGGCAAATATTAGCTCATTTGGAATTTGATGCCTGCGACGTGCTTCAAAAAAGCTGGCACCAGTGGCAAAAAAGACTGAGAAAGATGAGGAATGCTCATCAAACACTTATTTGGAACATCGCACAGGTGAACGGGCAAATTGGGAACAGGTGGGTGCCATGATTGGGTATAAAAGCAGCTTCATTCACAAACAAGGAAGGGGTCGAGGGTCGCCACTTTGTCAACAAATGCGTGAGCTAATTGTTTAAGAACGACATTTCTCAACCAGCTATTGCAAGGAATTTAAGCATTTCACCATCTGCGCTCCGTAATATCATCAAAAGGTTCAGAGAATCTGCAGAAATCACTGCGAGGCCGAAAACCAATATTGAATGCCCATGACTTTGGATCCCTCAGGCGGTGCTGCATCAAAAAGCGATGTCCGTGTGTAAAGGATATCACCACATGGGCTCAGGAACGCTTCAGAAAACCACTGTCATTAACTACAGTTGGTCGCTACATCTGTAAGTGCAAGTTAAAACTCTACTATGCAAAGCGAAAGCCATTTATCAACAACACCCAGAAATGCCGCCGGCAAGTTTCACTGCAATAAGGCGCTTTTTGTAGCCATCCACAAGCTTCCGCTTGAATTTTTGACCACTCCTCTTGACAAAATTGGTGCAGTTCAGCTAAATGTGTTGTTTTTCTGACATGGACTTGTTTCTTCAGCATTGTCCACACGTTTAAGTCAGGACTTTGGGAAAGCCATTCTAAAACCTTCATTCTAGCCTGATTTAGCCATTCCTTTACCACTTTTGACGTGTGTTTGGGGTCATTGTCCTGTTGGAACACCCAACTGCGCCCAAGACCCAACATCCGGGCTGAGGATTTTAGCTTGTCCTGGAGAATTTGGAGGTAATCCTCCTTTTTCATTGTCCCATTTACTCTCTGTAAAGCACCAGTTCTATTGGCAGCAAAACAGGCCCAGAGCATAATACTACCACCACCATGCTTGACGGTAGGCATGGTGTTCCTTTTCTCCTCCGAACATATTGCTGGGTATTGTCGCCAAACAGTTCCATTTTTTTTCATCTGACATCACATGGACAAAGATGAGACCTTCTGGAGGAAAGTTCTGTGGTCAGATGAAACAAAAATGGAGCTGTTTGGCCACAATACCCAGTAATATGTTTGGAGGAGAAAAGGTGAGGCCTTTAATCCCAGGAACACCATGCCTACCGTTAAGCATGGTGGTGGCAGATTCAGTCACATTTTCAGTAGACCCGTAATAAATTCATAAAAGAACCAAACTTCATGAATGTTTTTTGTGACCAACAAGTATGTGCTCCAATCACTCTATCACAAAAAAAAATAAGAGTGTGTAAAGGATATCACCACATGGGCTCAGGAACACTTCAGAAAACCACTGTCATTAACTACAGTTGGTCGCTACATCTGTAAGTGCAAGTTAAAACTCTACTATGCAAAGCGAAAGCCATTTATCAACAACACCCAGAAATGCCGCCGGCAAGTTTCACTGCAATAAGGCGCTTTTTGTAGCCATCCACAAGCTTCTGTTTGAATTTTTGACCACTCCTCTTGACAAAATTGGTGCAGTTCAGCTAAATGTGTTGGTTTTCTGACATGGACATGTTTCTTCAGCATTGTCCACATGTTTAAGTCAGGACTTTTGGGAAGGCCATTCTAAAACCTTAAATCTAGCCTGATTTAGCCATTCTTTTACCACTTTTGAGGTGTGTTTGGGGTCATTGTCCTGTTGGAACACCCAACTGCACCCAAGATCCAACCTCCGGGCTGATGATTTTAGCTTGTCCTGAAGAATTTGGAGGTAATCCTCCTTTTTCATTGCCCCATTTACTCTCTGTAAAGCACCAGTTCCATTGGCAGCAAAACAGGCCCAGAGCATAATACTACCACCATCATGCTTGACGGTACGCATGGTGTTCCTTTTCTCCTCCGAACATATTGCTGGGTATTGTGGCCAAACAGTTCCATTTTTTTTCATCTGACATCACATGGACAAAGATGAGACCTTCTGGAGGAAAGTTCTGTGGTCAGATGAAACAAAAATGGAGCTGTTGGCCACAATACCCAGAAATATGTTTGGAGGAGAAAAGGTGAGGCCTTTAATCCCAGGAACACCACGCCTACCATCAAGGATGGTGGTGGCAGATTCAGTCACATTTTCAGTAGACCCGTAATAAATTCATAAAAGAACCAAACTTCATGAATGTTTTTTGTGACCAACAAGTATGTGCTCCAATCACTCTATCACAAAAAAAATAAGAGTGTGTAAAGGATATCACCACATGGGCTCAGGAACACTTCAGAAAACCACTGTCATTAACTACAGTTGGTCGCTACATCTGTAAGTGCAAGTTAAAACTCTACTATGCAAAGCGAAAGCCATTTATCAACAACACCCAGAAATGCCGCCGGCAAGTTTCACTGCAATAAGGCGCTTTTTGTAGCCATCCACAAGCTTCTGCTTGAATTTTTGACCACTCCTCTTGACAAAATTGGTGCAGTTCAGCTAAATGTGTTGGTTTTCTGACATGGACTTGTTTCTTCAGCATTGTCCACATGTTTAAGTCAGGACTTTTGGGAAAGCCATTCTAAAACCTTCATTCTAGCCTGATTTAGCCATTCATTTACCACTTTTGACGTGTGTTTGGGGTCAATGTCCTGTTGGAACACTCAACTGCGCCCAAGACCCAACCTCCGGGCTGATGATTTTAGCTTGTCCTGAAGAATTTGGAGGTAATCCTCCTTTTCCATTGTCCCATTTACTCTCTGTAAAGCACCAGTTCCATTGGCAGCAAAACAGGCCCAGAGCATAATACTACCACCACCATGCTTGACGGTAGGCATGGTGCTCCAGGGATTAGAGGATTTACATTTTCTCCTCCAAACATATTGCTGGGTATTGTGGCTAAACAGCTCCATTTTTGTTTCATCTTACCATCACATGGACAAAGATAAGACCTTCTGCAGGAAAGTTCTGTGGTCAGATGAAACAAAAACTGAGCTGTTTGGCCACAATACCCAGCAACATGTTTGGAGGAGAAAAGGTCATCAATCAAAGTCCATCAATCAAATTTTATTTATACAACCCTAAATCACCAGTGTCTCAAAGGTGAGGCCTTTAATCCCAGGAAACCATGCCTACCGTCAAGCATGGTGGTGGTAGCATTATGCTCTGGGCCTGTTTTGCTGCCAACTGAACTGGTGCTTTACAGAGAGTACTGTACTTAAATATCTGCTTGACTTATTATTTCAAAACAAATTATCAATCAAATTGTAGACTGTAGAATAGATTTTACAGTTACATTCCTTACCAGTTTTTTTTACCATAAGGTACTGTTTTTTTCCGTCTACAGTAAGACACTAAAACATTAAAGGCCTACTGAAATAATTTTTTAAAATTTAAACGGGGATAGCAGATCCATTTTATGTGTCATACTTGATCATTTCGCGATATTGCCATATTTTTGCTGAAAGGATTTAGTAGAGAACATCGGCGATAAAGTTCGCAACTTTTGGTCTCTGATAAAAAAAAAGCCTTGCCTGTACCGGAAGTAGCGTGACGTAGTCAGTTGTTCACCTCCTCATATTTTCCTATTGTTTACACCAGCAACGAGAGAGATTCGGACCGAGAAAGCGACGATTACCCCATTAATTTGAGCGAGGATGAAAGATTCGTGGATGAGGAACGTTAGAGTGAAGGACTAGAATGCAGTGCAAGGCATATATTTTTTCGCTCTGACCGTAACTTAGGTACAAGATGGCTCATTGGATTCCACACTCTCTCCTTTTTCTATTGTGGACCACGGATTTGTATTTGAAACCACCTCGGATACTATATCCTCTTGAAAATGAGAGTCGAGAACGCAAAATGGACATTCACGGTGACTTTTATCTCCACGACAATACATCGACGAAGCTCTTTAGCTACGGAGCTAACGTGATAGCATCGTGCTTAACTGCATATAGAAACAAAATAAATAAACCCCTGACTGGAAGGATAGACAGAAGATCAACAATACTATTAAACCGTGGACATGTAACTACACGGTTAATGCTTTCCAGCATGGCGAAGGTTAGCAATGCTGTTGCTAACGACGCCATTGAAGCTAACTTAGCAACCGGACCTCACAGAGCTATGATAAAAACATTAGCGCTCCACCTACGCCAGCCAGCCCTCATCTGCTCATCAACACCCGTGCTCACCTGCGTTCCAGCGATCGACGGCGCGACGAAGGACTTCACCACGATCATCCGTGCGGCTAGCGCGTCTGCTATCCAAGTAAGTCCTCCTGGTTGTGTTGCCGCAGCCAGCCGCTAATACACCGATCCCACCTACAACTTTCTTCTTTGCAGTCTCCATTGTTCATTAAACAAATTGCAACAGATTCACCAACACAGATGTCCAGAATACTGTGGAATTATGAGATGAAAACAGAGCTTTTTTGTATTGTTTTCAATGGGGTACCGATACTTCTGTTTCACTGGCTACGTCACGCGCATACGTCATCATTCAAAGACGTTTTCAACCGGAAGTTTAGCGGGAAATTAAAAAATTGCACTTAATAAGTTAACCCGGCCGTATTGGCATGTGTTGCAATGTTAAGATTTCATCATTGATATATAAACTATCAGACTGCGTGGTCGCTAGTAGTGGCTTTCAGTAGGCCTTTAAAAAACAAACATTAAAACATGATCTTGAGGTAAAAAAACAACAACCTGGCAGCTCTGTTGCTTGAATTTTACCACTAAAAACAGTGGTATTGTTTTTCCATTCCATTTATTACATTTTTTTATATGCTGTAAAAAAACAACACTGCTTTTACTGTAAAATTCTGGTGACTGAGCTGCCAGTTTTTAAAGTAAAATGTTAATATTTTTTTGGCAGCTTGTGAAAAAAAAAATATTGTTAATGTTGTTAATATATATATATATATATATATATATATATATATATATATATATATATATATATATATATATATATATATATATATATATATATATATATATATATATATATATATTCATATATTACTCATTGTTAAAAGTGGCCTTCTGAGGGCAAGCATAACTGCGATGTGGCCCTCAATGAAAACGAGTTTGACACCCCTGGTTTATACTAACAACTTCTTTATATAGAGTCCGTTTATATCGACTATCTGCCTGTTTCCAAGTCTAGTTGGTCGATATCGAGTATGTTAACACCGAGATCGAGATATTGACAACCCATCTAAGTGGAGTCCATTTATACCAACAACTTGTTTATGTCGAGCATGTTTGTTATCGACAACGTGTCTAAGTCTAGTCTCTGCACTGTTTATCCAGCTCAGTCGTGCATATCTAGTCCGTTTACATCAACAACCTGACTGCCTCGAAGTCCGGTCCGTAGATCTCAAGTCTGTTTATACCGAAATCCTAAGTCGAGTCCTTTTTATATTGACGACCCATCTCAGTCGAGTCCGTTTATATCAACAACTTGTTTATCTCGAGTCCGTTTATATCGACTATCTGCCTGTTTCCAAGTCTAGTTGGTCTATATCGAGTACGTTAACACCGAGATCCGAAGTCGAGTCCTTTTGTTATTGACGACCCATCTAAGTGGAGTTCATTTATACCAACAACTTGTTTTTGTCGAGCCTGTTTGTTATCGACAACGTGTCTAAGTCTAGTCTCTGCACTGTTTATCCAGCTCAGTCGTGCATATCTAGTCCGTTTACATCAACAACCTGACTGCCTCGAAGTCCGGTCCGTAGATCTCAAGTCTGTTTATACCGAAATCCTAAGTCGAGTCCTTTTTTTTTTTAATCAACAATTAGTCTAAGTCGAGTCCGTTTTTTTTACCAACAACTTGTTTATCACGACAATTCGTCAAAGCCTGGTCTTTGTGTGTTGAGCTCCACAGTTTGTTGATATCCACAACTTGTCTAAGCCAAGTCATTTTTTTGTCATTCAGATTCAGTCTTTTGTGTTTGTGACACAAAAAAAATTGGTAAGTCGTCCCATTTTCTAAAGAACAAACTAACTATGGTAAAGTTTGATCATATTATGCCTATACTGTATATACCTTTTATATACCTATTATGGTTGTACGGTATACCGGTGTTAGTATAGTACTGCGATACTAATGAATCATATTCAGTACTATACCGCCTCTAAAAAAGTACCGGTCCCCCCTAATCCCCCTGCCTCCCTTCCGTCGTGTCATTGCTGGTTTTACAAGCAGAGGAGCATGTTTGGCAGCGCACACACATCGAGTACTTACAAGCAGACACAGCGTGTAGACAGAAAAGGGAGAACGGACGCATTTCGACAAAGGTGAAGTCATAAACGCCCTCAGGAAAAGCTGCTTCAAGACATGGCTAACTAGCTAGAGGCTAACATCCATCCAGCTACTTCTAAATCACTAATCCTTGTCTCCATGGCGACAAATAAAGTAGGTTTCTTGCAAGTACCATTATCACTGCAGGACGAGGAATAGCTAAACACGCTTCACTACACACCGTAGCTCACCGGCGTCACAATGTAAACAAGCGCCATTGGTGGATCTACACCTGACATCCACTGTAATGATACCAAGTACAGGAGCGTATCTAGTCGATACTACTATGATTACGTCGACATATTCTTTCTAACATAATAGTGAGAGTCCAGTCCATAGTGGATCTAACATAATAGTGAGAGTCCAGTCCATAGTGGATCTAACATAATAGTGAGAGTCCAGTCCATAGTGGATCTAACATAATAGTGAGAGTCCAGTCCATAGTGGATCTAACATAATAGTGAGAGTCCAGTCCATAGTGGATCTAACATAATAGTGAGAGTCCAGTCCATAGTGGATCTAACATAATAGTGAGAGTCCAGTCCATAGTGGATCTAACATAATAGTGAGAGTCCAGTCCATAGTGGATCTAACATAATAGTGTGAGAGTCCAGTCCATAGTGGATCTAACATAATAGTGAGAGTCCAGTCCATAGTGGATCTAACATAATAGTGAGAGTCCAGTCCATAGTGGATCTAACATAATAGTGAGAGTCCAGTCCATAGTGGATCTAACATAATAGTGAGAGTCCAGTCCATAGTGGATCTAACATAATAGTGAGAGTCCAGTCCATAGTGGATCTAACATAATAGTGAGAGTCCAGTCCATAGTGGATCTAACATAATAGTGTGAGAGTCCAGTCCATAGTGGATCTAACATAATAGTGTGAAAGTCCAGTCCATAGTGGATCTAGCATAATAGTGTGAGAGTCCAGTCAATAGTGGATCAAACATAATAGTGAGAGTCCAGTCCATAGTGGATCTAACATAATATTGTGAGAGTCCAGTCCATAGTGGATCTAACATAATAGTGAGAGAGTCCAGTCCATAGTGGATCTAACATAATAGTGTGAGAGTCCAGTCCATAGTGGATCTAAGATAATAGTGAGAGTCCAGTCCATAGTGGATCTAACATAATAGTGAGAGTCCAGTCCATAGTGGATCTAACATAATAGTGAGAGTCCAGTCCATAGTGGGGCCAGCAGGAGACCATCCTGAGCGGAGACGGGTCAGCAGAGCAGATATGTCCCCAACCGATGCACAGGTGAGCGGTCCACCCCGGGTCCCGACTCTGGACAGCCAGCACTTCATCCATGGCCACCGGACCTGTGTTAGATGTAAATATAAACAGAATACAATGATTTGCAAATCATTGTATTCCGTTTATATTTACATCCAACACAATTTCCCAATTTATATGGAAACGGGGTTTGTAAACACAACAACAACATCGGAAGTTATCTTTATTTGTAAGTTATCATGCCATGACTTTACAAGTCAGGCCCGCTGGGGAGTAGATGTTCCTCCATGTGGCCGCTTAGTTCGACATCCCCCCACCTTCGGAGTATGGGGAGCCACCCCAAAATGCTCCGCATCCGTAGGAAACATAACAATGCTTGAGCCCTAGAAACTGGAAGTGGTGCTCAGTGCTGGGTAGAGCGAGGGAGGGTGGTGCACGGGCAGGAGGAGGAGGAGGAGGAGTTTGCGGTGTCAGGCTCGCAGTGGAAGTGAGGGCAAGGGGAAGACGCCGCAGGACCACAGACCAGACCGCACCATCCTCCAGGTACGGTAGTCTTGACACAACCCCAACTCGGTCACGGTTCCTTCAACTACCAACAATTTACTTGTTTCTATATTTGCCGACAGTTACCGTTGCAGTTGCTGTTTGCACAACAAAGGTGTGTCCCACCGGCCCCGGGAGCCCAGATGGAGCGAATGGAAGACGACAAGGTAAACCTTCGGTCCCTGCTTTTGGACTCTCTCTTGCTCTCAAGTCAGGCAGGGTTTTTTTCTGTAGTTTTCCTCTCTGGCGCGAGGAGGACGTGACTAAGAAGAGACGGGACAAGTCGCGACTTGAGCGAGGCGTTTAAAAAAAAAAAAAAAAAAAAAAAAGCACACGCCGAAGACGACCATCAGATGATTACCTTTTTATTGAGAGATGTGTGGCGGGTGTTGTTGCTTTTTCTTGGTGGTTTTGTCTGTGGAAACACTTGTTGGCTCACTTCTCACTTCGACTCCACTCCATCCTGCGTCCACAAGCAGAATAATATATCACAATATTGACAAGTTTGGTTTTTTCTCTTCACCCCGTTGGTCCAGCTCGGATTGGACTGGATCTGATTTTACCCGGAAGCGGTTTTTACCAGACTGTAAAAAGACCGTAGAAAAAGAAAAGGAGGACCGATGGCGTCTAAATCAAGTGTAACAGTTATGAGATCCTCGTGTGAGCCTGGCCATATTGGATCCTTTATAAATATTATTTTATTCATGGAAAGGAAAGAAAATACCATATTTTCCGGACTAGAAGGCGCACTTAAAATCCCTTTTTGTTCCTCCAAACTCGACAGTGCGCCTTATAAGCCGGTGCGCCTAATGTAAGGAATAATTCAAAATTGTGCTTATCGACCTCAGAGCAATTTTATTTGGTACATGGTGTAATGATAAAAAGTGACCAGTAGATGGCAGTCAAACATAAGAGATATGTGTGGGCCGCACTATGATGGCAATATGACTCAAATGTACTGTACATTTATTTACTATGTTATATCAACTTCTTACATGTAATTTTATGTACTGTACATACATATGTTGTATCCAGTACTTACATATATGTGTATGCACTATACATACATATGTTGTATCCAGTTCTGACATATATTTTTATGTACTATACATACATATGTTATATCCAGTACTTACATATATGTTTATGTACTGTACATACATATGTTATATCCACTTCTTACATGTATTTTTATGTACTGTACATACATATGTTATATCCACTTCTTACATGTATTTTTATGTACTGTACATACATATGTTATATCCACTTCTTACATGTATTTTTATGTACTGTACATACATATGTTATATCCAGTTTTTACATATGTGTATGTACTGTACATACATATGTTATATCCAGTACTTACATATATTTTTATGTACTATACATACATATGTTATATACAGTTCTTACATATATTTTTATGTACTATGTTATATCCAGTATTTACATATATTTTTCAGTACTATACATACATATTTTATATCCAGTTCTTACATATATTTGTATGTACTATGTTATATCCAGTATTTACATATATTTTTAAGTACTATACATACATATTTTATATCCAGTTCTGACATATATGTGTATGTACTGTACATACATATGTTATATACAGTTCTTACATATATTTTTATGTACTATGTTATATCCAGTCCTTACATATATTTTTATGTACTGTACATACATATGTTATATCCAGTACTTATATATATGTTTATGTACTATACATACATATGTTATATCCTGTTCTTACATGTATTTTTATGTACTGTACATACATATGTTATATCCACTTCTTACATGTATTTTTATGTACTGTACATACATATGTTATATCCAGTTTTTACATATGTGTATGTACTATACATACATATGTTATATCCAGTACTTACATATATTTTTATGTACTATACCTACATATGTTATATCCAGTTCTTACATATATTTTTATGTACTATGTTATATCCAGTATTTACATATATTTTTAAGTACTATACATACATATTTTATATCCACTTCTTATATATATTTGTATGTACTATGTTATATCCAGTATTTACATATATTTTTAAGTACTATACATACATATTTTGTATCCAGTTCTTACATATATGTGTATGTACTGTACATACATATGTTATATACAGTTCTTACATATATTTTTATGTACTTTACATACATATGTTATATCGAGTTCTTACATATATTTTTATGTACTATGTTATATCCAGTATTTACATATATTTTTAAGTACTATACATACATGTTTTATATCCACTTCTTACATGAATTTTTATGTACTGTACATACATATGTTATATCCACTTCTTTCATGTATTTTTATGTACTGTACATACATAGGTTATATCCAGTTTTTACATATGTGTATGTACTGTACATACATATGTTATATCCAGTACTTACATATATTTTTATTTACTATACATACATATGTTATATCCAGTTCTTACATATATTTTTATGTACTATGTTATATTTAGTATTTACATATATTTTTAAGTACTATACATACATATTTTATATCCAGTTCTTACATATATTTGTATGTACTATGTTATATCCAGTATTTACATATATTTTTAAGTACTATACATATATATTTTATATCCAGTTCTTACATATATGTGTATGTACTGTACATACATATGTTATATACAGTTCTTACATATATTTTTATGTACTGTACATACATATGTTATATCCAGTTCTTACATATATTTTTATGTACTATGTTATATCCAGTATTTATATATTTTTTAAGTACTATACATACATATTTTATATCCAGTTCTTACATATATGTGTATGTACTGTACATACATATGTTATATACAGTTCTTACATGTATTTGTATGTACAATGTTATATCCAGTCCTTACATATATTTTTATGTACTGTACATACATATGTTGTATCCAGTTCTTACATATATTTGTTTGTACTATGTTATATCCAGTTCTTACATATATTTGTATCTACTGTACATACATATGTTATATCCAGTTCTTACATATATTTGTATGTACTATACATACCAGTGACGTGCAGTCAGTGGAGGCAGGTGAGGCGGGGCCTCACGTGGCATCATGGAAAGTAAAAAAATGTAAAAAAAAATAAAAAAAAATTAAATTGTTATATGTATCCAGTGATTATACTATAAAGTTATTTTCCATTTAACTTCACCAGTTTTAGATTATTTTTATTCAAAATCGCTGAATTTTGAAGAGAGAGACTTGCGGTGAGGCAGCAGCCAGTTGAGCCTCACCATGGATTGCGCAATGACTCGGCCAACTGCTGGCCTGCTGTGCAATGAGACTGTATTGCTATATGAATTATACTATACATTTCCATAGATTAGTTAGCTGAGGTATATAATGTACAGTGTATTTTGTCAACAACTGTATGTGTGTAACGTATTTCTTGTGCTGAGCAATCATAAAACGACTGCGAAGACGCACTGGCTGATGCTCGCAGTAATCCTGCCTCCTGGTGGTAGAGAATGCACCTCCGCCGTAGAATGCAGAATGCACCCCCTGACGGGAGTGTTATATCAACTAAAGCCCACACTTAAACTTTCCACGTGCAAGATTGAATCTATTTAAAAAAGTTATTTAATAAGAAACCAAAAATTGCAACAACAATAATGTTCGTGTTGGAGGAGTTGTCAATGACCGCAGGGCCACAACATTAGGTACACCTGCAGACTGCAGCACGGTTTTCATATTTCATTCATTCACAACTCCTCCAACACGAACATTATTGTTTTTGCACTTTTTGGCTTCTTATTAAATAACTTTTGTAACCTATTTTTATGGGCTTTCCTCTTTGTGATGTTAAGTTCCTGTTACACGCTGTTATACAGTATATGCCTTGCGCTCTTATTTTGAAGGCGCTAAGAGCGGAAGTGATGGAGTGGAGCGGAGGTTTTTGAAAGAAGGTAAATAAAATGGTCCTCGTGTAAACTGGAGCCTCCGTGTTTATTATTTTGTAGTTTCATACAGTATAGGCGACATTTATAAACCCTCGGTTACACTTTTTTTAAAATAGATTCAATCTTGCACGTGGAAAGTTTAAGTGTGGGCTTTAGTTGATATACCACTCCCGTCAGGGGGTGCATTCTACTGCGGGGGTGCATTAATCCAGCACAACAGCGGCGCATGGACTTCATTTATAAGTAAAGGTAAGACCATAATAACGTTTTTTTTTAATTAAATGTGCTTTTTTGTGTGCTACAGTTTGTATGTGTAAAGTTCAAGTTAAGTTAAAGTACCAATGATTGTCACACACACACTAGGTGTAATGAAATGTGTCCTCTGCATTTGACCCATCCCCTTGATCACCCCCTGGGAGGTGAGGGGAGCAGTGGGCAGCAGCGGCGCCGCGCCCGGGAATAATTTTTGGTGATTTAACCCCCAATTCCAACCCTTGACGCTGAGTGCCAAGCAGGGAAGAATGCTGGTATGAGCTTTTAAACATAACCCGTTAACTGCTGCCAATCAAATGGTGAATAAGATACTCTTTAGGGTTCATATGTTTGTAAATCTGACTGTGATGAAGTCAGTGCCTCACCTGCCATGAACCTCACCGTACATATGTTATATCCAGTTCTTACATATATGTGTATGTACTGTACATACATATGTTGTATCCAGTTCTTACATGTATTTTATGTACTATGTTATATCCAGTTCTTACATGTATTTTTATGTACTGTACATACATATGTTATATCCAGTTCTTACATACATATCTTATATCCAGTTCTTACATATATTTTTATGTACTATACATACATATGTTATATCCAGTTCTTACATACATTTTTATGTACTATGCATACATAGTTATATCTAGTTCTTAAATATATTTGTATGTACTATGTTATTCAGTTCTTACATATATTTTTATGTACTATACATACATATGTTATATCCAGTTCTTATATATATTTTTATGTTCTATACATACATATGTTGTACCCAGTTCTTACATACATTTGTATGCACTATGTTATATTCAGTTCATACATATATTTTTATATACTATGTTATATCTATTTCTTACATATATTTTTTATGTACTATACATACATATGTTATATCCAGTTCTTACATGTATTTTTATGTACTGTAGATACATACGTTATATCCAGTTCTTACATATATTTTTATGTACTGTACATACATATGTTATATCCAGTTTTTACATTCATTTTTATGTACTATGCATACATATAATATATCCAGTTCTTACATACATTTTTATGTACTATACATACATAGTTATATCCAGTTCTTACATATATTTGTATGTACTATGTTATTCAGTTCTTACATATATTTTTATGTACTATACATACATATGTTATATCCAGTTCTTACATGTATTTTTATGTACTGTACATACATATGTTATATCCAGTTCTTACATACATATCTTATATCCAGTTCTTACATATATTTTTATGTACTATACATACATATGTTATATCCAGTTCTTACATACATTTTTATGTACTATACATACATAGTTATATCCAGTTCTTACATATATTTGTACGTACTATGTTATTCAGTTCTTACATATATTTTTATGTACTATACATACATATGTTATATCCAGTTCTTATATATATTTTTATGTTCTATACATACATATGTTGTATCCAGTTCTTACATACATTTGTATGCACTATGTTATATTCAGTTCATACATATATTTTTATATACTATGTTATATCTATTTCTTACATATATTTTTATGTACTATACATACATATGTTATATCCAGTTCTTACATGTATTTTTATGTACTGTAGATACATATGTTATATCCAGTTCTTACATATATTTGTATGTATTGTACATACATATGTTATATACAGTTTTTACATTCATTTTTATGTACTATGCATACATATAATATATCCAGTTCTTACATACATTTTTATGTACTATACATACATAGTTATATCCAGTTCTTACATATATTTGTATGTACTATGTTATTCAGTTCTTACATATATTTTATGTACTATACATACATATGTTATATCCAGTTCTTATATATATTTTTATGTTCTATACATACATATGTTGTATCCAGTTCTTACATACATTTTTATGTGCTATGTTATATTCAGTTCATACATATATTTTTATGTACTATGTTATATCTATTTCTTACATATATTTTTATGTACTATACATACATATGTTATATCCAGTTCTTACATGTATTTTTATGTACTGTAGATACATATGTTATATCCAGTTCTTACATATATTGTTATGTACTGTACATACATATGTTATATCCAGTTTTTACATTCATTTTTATGTACTATGCATACATATAATATATCCAGTTCTTACATACATTTTTATGTACTATACATACATAGTTATATCCAGTTCTTACATATATTTGTATGTACTATGTTATTCAGTTCTTACATATATTTTTATGTACTATACATACATATGTTATATCCAGTTCTTATATATATTTTTATGTTCTATACATACATATGTTGTATCCAGTTCTTACATACATTTTTATGTGCTATGTTATATTCAGTTCATACATATATTTTTATGTACTATGTTATATCTATTTCTTACATATATTTTTATGTACTATACATACATATGTTATATCGAGTTCTCACATGTATTTTTATGTACTGTAGATACATATGTTATATCCAGTTCTTACATATATTTGTATGTACTGTACATACATATGTTATATCCAGTTTTTACCTTCATTTTTATGTACTATGCATACATATAATATATCCAGTTCTTACATATATTTGTATGCACTATACATACATATGTTATATCCATTTCTTACATATATTTTATGTACTATGTTGTATCCAGTTCTTACATATATTTGTATCTACTGTACATACATATGTTATATCCATTTCTTACATATATTTTTATGTACTATATTGTATCCAGTTCTTACATATATCTTTATGTACTATACATATATATGTTATATCCAGTTCTTACATATATTTTTATGTACTATACATACATAGTTATATCAGATATAACTATGTATGTATAGTACATAAAAATATATGTAAGAACTGGATATAATATATCCAGTTCTTACATATATTTTTTATCTACTATTTTATTCAGTTCTTACATATATATTTCATGTACTGTACATACATATGTTATATCCAGTTCTTACATATATGTGTATGTACTATGCATGTGTTACATCCAGTTCTTACATATATGTGTATGTACTATACATACATGTGTTACATCCAGTTCTTACATATATGTGTATCTACTGTACATACATGTGTTATATATGTGGATGTACTGTACATACATAAGTATTCATACAGTACATTGAGTGAATAATGTACTGTGTAATAAATAAGTCCCCTCCCTGATGTAAGCGTAGTTACAGTAAAAGTGCGTCACTTAGTTTGAAGGTTGCGCAACAAAAGCGTGTCGCTGCAGGCACACTAACTAACCATCCCTCTTTGCCAACTCGCAGCTCTTATTTTCTTACGACCGCTTTGTTGCCCGACTTCCTTCCTGCACGTCTTTCCTTCCCTGAGGCGGCGGGCAGATAGTGTGTGTCACGTTGCCGCGGCAACCGCTCCAGAAGACGCGGTGGGCTCCCTCTTCTTGAGGTTTGATGACTACACTTCCTGTCTGGACTTCATCAGGGTAGTTCATTTCCTGCCCCTCAAGACTGATACGGTTATTTTGAAGTCGTACTTTTGCCAGGGTTTGATGTGTTGAAGCACAATGATTTGCACAATGGAACTCTGTACTTTTATAGGCACGAAACCCTAGAAATAATGTGAGTCAGGAAAGCACCTCATTTTTTTTACTAAATGTATTTCTTTTTTTGACATAAAAAATTGCATGTATGATCATGCAATAAACATATTAACATCTATTAAAAAAATAAAATAAAACAAATAATGTATTTGCTTGTTATCATGGTTAATGATTTCAAAGCAAGCTATCCATCAATTTGTATAAAATAAATGTAATAATTGCATAGGCAATTATGTAATAATTAATTCTTTAAAAAAAAAAAATTCTGATTCATCATAATTTTGAATTTGGATTAATCAAGATTAATCACACTTTTGAATTTGGATTAATCACGATTAATCACAATTTTTATTTGGATTTATTATGATTAATCACTGTTTTAAATTTAGATTTTATATGGTTAAACATCCATCCATCCATCCATCTTCTTCCTCTTATCCGAGGTCGGGTTGTGGGGGCAGCAGCCTAAGCAGGGAAGCCCGGACTTCCCTATCCCCAGCAACTTCGTCCAGCTCTTCCCGGGGGATCCCGAGGCGTTTCCAGGCCAGCAGGGAGACATAGTCTTCCCAACGTGTCCTGGGTCTTCCCCGTGGCCTCCTACCGTTCGGACGTGCCCTAAACACCTCCCTAGGGAGGTGTTCGGGTGGCATCCTGACCAGATGCCCGAACCACCTCATCTGGCTCCTCTTGATGTGGAGAAGCAGCGGCTTTACTTTGAGCTCCCCCCGGATGGCAGAGCTTCTCACCCTATCTCTAAGGGAGAGCCCCGCCACCCGGCGGAGGAAACTCATTTTGGCCGCTTGTACCCGTGATCTTGTCCTTTCGGTCATAGCCCAAAGCTCATGACCATAGGTGAGGATGGGAACGTATATCGACCGGTAAATTGAGAGCTTTGCCTTCCGGCTAAGCTCCTTCTTCACCATAACGGATCGATACAGCGTCCGCATTACTGAAGACGCCGCACCGATCCGCCTGTCGATCTCACGATCCACTCTTCCCTCACTCCTGAACAAGACTCCGAGGTACTTGAACTCCTCCACTTTGGGCAGGGTCTCCTCCGCAACCCGGAGATGGCACTCCACCCTTTTCCGGGCAAGAACCATGTACTCGGACTTGGAGGTGCTGATTCCCATCCGAGTCGATTCACACTCAGCTGCGAACCGATCCAGTGAGAGCTGAAGATCCTGGCCAGATGAAGCCATCAGGACCACATCATTTGCAAAAAGTAGAGACCTAATCCTGCAGCCACCAAACCAGATCCCCTCAACGCCTTGGCTGCACCTAGAAATTCCGTCCATAAAAGTTATGAACAGAATCGGTGACAAAGGGCAGCCTTGGCGGAGTCCAACCCTCACTGGAAACGTGTCCGACTTACTGCCGGCAATGCGGACCAAACTCTGGCACTGATCATACAGGGAGCGGACCGCCATAATCAGACAGTCCGATACCCCATACTCTCTGAGCACTCCCCACAGGGCTTCCCGAGGGACACGGTCGAATGCCTTCTCCAAGTCCACAAAACACATGTCGACTGGTTGGGCAAACTCTCATGCACCCTCAAGGACCCTGCTGAGAGTATAGAGTTGGTCCACAGTTCCACGACCAGGACGAAAACCACACTGTTCCTCCTGAATCCGAGGTTCGACTATCCGGCGTAGCCTCCTCTCCAGAACACCTAAATAGACCTTACCGGGAAGGCTGAGGAGTGTGATCCCACAATAGTTAGAACACACCTTTCGGTTCCCCTTCTTAAAGAGAGGAACCACCACCCCGGTCTGCCAATCCAGAGGTACCGCCCCCGATGTCCACGCGATGCTGCAGAGTCTTGTCAACCAAGACAGCCCCACATCATCCACCCCCGGGGCCTTGCCACCGAGGAACTTTTTAACTACCTCAGCAACCTCAGCCCCAGAAATAGAAGAGCCCACCACAGATTCCCCAGGAACTGCTTCCTCATAGGAAGACGTGTTGGTGGGATTGAGGAGGTCTTCGAAGTATTCCCTCCACTGATCCACAACATCCGCAGTCGAGGTCAGCAGAACACCATCCTCACCATACACAATGTTGATAGTGCACTGCTTCGCCTTCCTGAGGCGGCGGATGGTGGTCCAGAATCACTTCGAAGCCGTCCGGAAGTCGTTTTCCATGGCTTCCCCGAACTCCTCCCATGTCCGAGTTTTTGCCTCCGCGACCACTAAAGCCGCACACCGCTTGGCCTGTCGGTACCTGTCCGCTGCCTCAGGAGTCCAATGAGCCAAAAGAACCCGATAGGACTCCTTCTTCAGCTTGACGGCATCCCTCACCGCCGGTGTCCACCAACGGGTTCTAGGATTACCGCCACGACAGGCACCAACTACCTTGCGGCCACAGCTCTAATCAGCCGCCTCGACAATAGAGGTGCGGAACATGGTCCATTCGGACTCAATGTCCAGCACCTCCCTCGTGACATGTTCAAAGTTCTTCCGCAGGTGGGAATTGAAACTCTCTCTGACAGTAGATTCTGCCAGACGTTCCCAGCAAACCCTCACAATGCGTTTTGGCCTGCCAGGTCTGTCCGGCATCCTCCCCCACCATCGCAGCCAACTCACCACCAGGTGGTGATGGGTAGAAAGCTTTGCCCCTCTCTTCACCCGAGTGTCCAAAACATGAGGCCGCAAATCCGATGACACAACTACAAAGTCGATCATGGAACTGCGGCCTAGGGTGTCCTGGTGCCAAGTGCACATATGGACACCCTTATGTTTGAACATGGTGTTCGTTATGGACAATTTGTGACGGGCACAAAAGTCCAATAACAAAACACCGCTCTGGTTCAGATCCGGCGGACATTCTTCCCAATCACGCCTCTCCAGGTTTCACTGTCGCTGCCAACATGAGCGTTGAAGTCCCCCAGTAGAACGAGGGAATCACCCGGGGGAGCACTCTCAAGTACTCCCTCGAGTGAATCCAAAAAGGGTGGGTACTCTGAGCTGCGGTTTGGCGTGTAAGCGCAAACCACAGTCAGGACCCGTTCCCCCACCTGAAGGCGGAGGGAAGCTACCCTCTCGTCCACCGGGTTGAACTCCAAAATGCAGACTCTGAGCCGGGGGGCAACAAGAATTGCCACCCCAGCCCGTCGCCTCTCACTGCTGGCAACGCCAGAGTGGAAGAGAGTCCAGCCCCTCTCGAGAGAACAGGTTCCAGAGCCCTTGCTGTGCGTCGAAGTGAGTCAGACTATATATAGCCGGAACTTCTCCACCTCGCGCACTAGCTCAGGCTCCTTCCCCCCCCAGCGAGGTGACGTTCCACGTCCCAAGAGCTAGCTTAGGTAGCCGAGGATCGGACTGCCAAGTGCCCTGCCTTCGGCTGCTGCCCAGCTCACATCGCACCCGACCTCTATGACCCCTGCTATGGGTGGTGAGCCCATTGTAGGGGGGACCCACGTTGCCTCTTCGGGTTGTGCCCGGCCGGGCCCCATGGGGACAGGCCCGGCCACCAGGCACTCGCCATCGTGCCCCACCTCCGGGCCTGGCTCCAGAGGGGGGCCCCGGTGACCCGCGTCCGGGCGAGGGAAATCTGGGTCCTTTGCTTTTATTTTTCATGGAGGTCTTCGAGCTGCTCTTTGTCTGATCCCTCACCTAGGACCAGTTTGTCTTGGGAGACCCTACCAGAGGGCATAAAGCCCCCGGACAACATAGCTCCTAGGATCATTGGGACACGCAAACTCCTCTACCACGGTAAGGTGGCAGCTCAGAGACGAGATGGTTAAACATAATTTTGAATTTGCATTAATCCTGATTAATCACAATTTTTAATTTGGATTAATTATGATTAATGACTGTTTTAAATTTAGATTCTATTTGGTTAAACATAATTTTGAATTTGCATTAATCCTGATTAATCACAATTTTTTAATTTGGATTAATCAAGATTAATCACACTTTTAAATTTGGATTAATCACGATTAATCACAATTTTAATTTTAATTAATTATGATTAATCACTGTTTTAAATTTAGATTCTGTATGGTTAAACACAATTTTGAATTTGGATTAATCATGATTACTCACAGGTTGTTACAATTTATACAATCTAAAAATAATTAAACAAAGAAGCGATTTTACCGTCAGAATATGTTTAAATGTTTTACTTGAATGCACGTCTTTTATTTGCTGAGTTTTATCTAAAGTCCCATCTGAATGAATGCATGCGATCATTTTTTGTGTGATTATTCACATTGTTATAATGATTAATCAGTCAAGCAACACCGATACGGAGCCAGAACACTGCCGGTAAGATTTGGTATCAAAAAAAAAAAAAAAGATATTTTTAAAAAAGTTGTTTTGGCAACAATTAAATACAAACATTGAAAAAAAACAATATTTTCGGTGGATGTTTTTTAATGCCAATATTCATATTTTTGTACACTTTTATTGTTTTTGTGTGTTTCAAAGGTTTTTATTTTTTACTATTTCCTTCCTTTTTTTTTTTTTTTCGGTTTTAGCATCTTTTTTTTTTACGGTATGAAAAAAATGGCAGCGTTTTAGCGTGAGGGCGGGGATTATAACAAGCTTACCCGGAAGAAAAAAAAGGACCGATGGCATCTGAATCAAGTGTAAACGTTATATGAGATCCTGGTGTGAGTCTGGCCATATTGGATCCTTTATAAATATTATTTTATTTATGAAAGAAAATGCTTATATACCGTATTCTCCGGACTATAAGGCGCACTAAAATCCTTTTTTCCCCCTCTAAACTCAACAGTGCGCCTAATGTACGGAATATTTCTGATTTTGCTTACCGACCTCAGAGCAATTAGCCTTAAACATTAAAAAAGATCGAAAATAGACCATTCACCGTCAGTGCGCCTTATAATCTGGTGCGCCGTATATATGAAAAAAGGTTTTTTAAAAAATAGACCATTCATCTGCAGTGCGTCTTATGATCCGGTGCGCCTTATATATGAAAAAAGATCGAAAATAAGCCATTCATCGGCAGCGCGCCTTATAATCCGGTGCGCTTTATATATGAAAAAATATTTTTTTAAAAATAGACCATTCATCTGCAGTGCGTGTTATGATCCGGTGCGCCTTATATATGAAAAAAGATCGAAAATAAGCCATTCATCGGCAGCGCGCCTTATAATCCGGTGCGCTTTATATATGAAAAAATATTTTTTTAAAAATAGACCTTTCATCTGCAGTGCACTTTATAATCCAGCGCGCCTTATAAATGAAAAAATATTTTTTTTAAAAATACACCATTCATCGGTAGTGCGCTATATGCGCCTTATATATGAAAAAAGACCGAAAATAGACCATTCATCGTCAGTGCGCCTTATAATCTGGTGCGCCGTATATATGAAAAAAGGTTTTAAAAAAAATAGACCATTCATCTGCAGTGCGTCTTATGATCCGGTGCGCCTTATATATGAAAAAAGGTCGAAAATAAGCCATTGATCAGCAGCGCGCCTTATAATCCGGCGCGCTTTATATATGAAAAAATATTTTAAAAAAATAGACCTTTCATCTGCAGTGCACTTTATAATCCAGCGCGCCTTATATATGAAATTTTTTTTATTTTTAAAAATAGACCATTCATCGGTAGTGCGCTATATGCGCCTTATATATGAAAAAAGACCGAAAATAGACCATTCATCGTCAGCGCGCCTTATGTTCGGAAAATACGGTAATCCAAAGCAAACCACATCAAGTACAGGAAATAAGGCCAGGCCCCTTTTTTTGTTCTTATGTTATATTCACATTTCTACGATCACACAAAGTAAAATGTCTTTTTTTTCCCCCCTGCAAAATAAAAGCTGCAATGAGTCAAAGTTGAAAAAGATTTCCAGAAGTGGTATTGTTGTTATCACGCCTCTCCCGGGGAGGCCAGCAGGAAGAAGAAGCAGATATTTGTGGCAGGTGTTGGCGTGGAGAATGTGACAAGAGGGCAGTGATTGTGTGTACTGTGAGACTCATTGTGTGTTTGCTGCACACTGACAACAGCAGCTTTGTCAGACGTCACACAACTCTACACAACACTTCCAACTATTGATTTAGGAAAAAAAAAAAAAAAACATCTCTCTTCTCATCCTCCATCAGCCCAAGAAGAAGAAAGTCACCTTCTACCTGCTTTACTGCATTTCCACCGCCGTCATTGGCTCGCTGCAGTTTGGCTACAACACTGGAGTCATCAATGCACCTGAGAAGGTGTGTGCAACTTATCTTTACTTATCTTGACAAACACATATTTGATGAGTATTATTGCTGCTAATATAATACTACTGATAGTTTGTGTTATTAATGAATACATAATAAAATAACAATTGTTTTTTATTAGTGTTATTTTTCTTACTACCACCGCAAATAAGCTTTTCAGGTGGAATTCTTTCCCATTCTTGCTTGATGTACAGTTTAAATTGGCTTGTCATGAAATAAGCAGGGGCGTCCATGATAACGTTGCTTGGATGGCAACATATGTTGCTCCAAAAGCTGTATGTACCTTTCAGCATTAATGGTGCCTTCACAGATGTGTAAGTTACCCATGTCTTGGGCACTAATACACCCCCATACCATCACACATGCTGGCTTTTACACTTTGCGCCTAGAACAATCCGGATGGTTCTTTTCCTCTTTGGTCCGGAGGACACGACGTCCACAGTTTCCAGAAACAATTTGAAATGTGGACCCGTCAGACCACAGGACACTTTTCCACTTTGCATCAGTCCATCTTAGATGAGCTCGGGCCACAGCGAAGCCGACTGCATTTCTGGGTGTTGTTGATAAATGGATTTGGCTTTGCATAGTAGAGTTTTAACTTGCACTTACAGATGTAGCAACCAACTGTAGTTACTGACAGTGGTTTTCTGAAGTGTTCCTGAGCTCATGTGGTGATATCCTTTACACACTGATGTCGCTTTTTGATGCAGAACCGGCGGAGGGATCCAAAGTCCGTAATATCGTGGCTTACGTGCAGGGATTTCTCCAGATTCTCTGAACCTTTTGATGATATTACAGACCGTAGATGGTGAAATCCCTAAATTCCTTGCAATAGCTGGTTGAGAAATCCTTTTCAACGTATATTGAATTGAATAGACTGCAAAGACAAGATACTTTATGTCTGAACTAGAAAACTTTGTTATTTTTTGGCAAATATTTGTCATTTCTGTGTTGATCATGTTTTTGTTTGGCCATGATCTGTTTGTTTTTTGGGCACTCTCTTAGTTCCTGGTAGTTCACTCCCTTGTTTTGTTTCCATAGCAACCCATTAGTTTTCACCTGTCATGTCACACACTTGTTTCACGTTTTGAGTCACACACCTGTTTTTAATAATCATGTCACTGGTATTTAAGACTTTCTTTCGGTTCACTCGTTCTGCCTTCATTGTGCTTCTGTCACGTCTCGTTCATGTCAAGTAAGTTTTGTCCTTGCCCATGCCAGAGCTTTTGCTCAGTAGCAGCTTCACTTGTGTTTTAGGCACGCTTGCCTTTTTTGCTTTATTGTTTGCGTTTCTGGTAGTTTGAGTGATTTATGTCTAATAAATCCAAGCCTACCTTCACGCTGTCGTCCGGAGCCGTCTTTGCACTGGAAGAACAACCGCGCAGCGAACTGCAACCCCCCCCTCGTGACAGAATGAAGGCAGCAGACGTTCTTCCGCAGACGGGCCACGAGGAGGTGATGGAGACGCGCTGGCGAAGATGGAAGCCAGCATGACGCGTCGTTCCCCCAAAATCCTCCTCCGGACAACAAGATTCCCCAACCAGCCCAGTCTTCCTCGCAGCCGCAGGAAACCCGTGCTGATGACGTCATCCCGCCCACTAGTGATGACGTCAGAGACCAAGACTTTTTTTTAGATTCTATTTACTCCCTCTGTCAGCCGCCCACTAAGGACTTTGTTTCTAAAAATAATCCTTTTGCAGGGAGCGCATCTGGTATCCGCTCCTTGAAGGGGAGGGGGGGGGGGGGGGCTGGGGCCGGGAGCTGTGTTGTCCGTCACCATGCCAAGCCACAGCCTCCAGCACGGCCGCCACCACCAGTCTTTCGACCTGCCAAGCCACCTCCACCAGCACCAAGTCCAAGGCTAGTAGCAGCTCCACGCCAAGCTCCAGTGCTGTCAGTAGCAGCGCCGCCTGTAGCAGCTCCACGCCACCAAGCGCCGCCCGTCGCAACTCCACGCCACCAAGCCCCGCCCGTCGCAGCTCCACGCCGCCAAGCGCCGCCAGTCGCAGCTCCACGCCGCCAAGCGCCGCCAGTCGCAGCTCCACGCCGCCAAGCGCCGCCCGCCGCAGCTCCACGCCGCCAAGCGCCGCCAAGCGCCGCCAAGCGCAGCTCCACGACGCCAGGCGCCGCCAGTCGCAGCTCCCCGACGCCAAGCGCCGCCAGTTGCAGCTCCCCGACGCCAAGCGCCGCCAGTCGCAGCTCCACAACGCCAAGTGCCGCCACTCGCAGCTCCACGACGCCAAGTGCCGCCAGTCGCAGCTCCATGACGCCAAGACCCCCCAAGCCAAGACCAAGACCAAGACCCCCTAAGCCAAGCCAAGACCAAGACCAAGACCCCCCAAACCAAGACCAAGACCAAGACCCCCCAAGCCAAGACCAAGACCCCCCAAGCCAAGACCAAGACCCCCCATACCTAGACCAAGCACCGCCATGCCTAGACCAAGCACCTCTAAGCAACCAAGACCCTCCAAGCGACCAAGACCCACCATGCCAAGACCAAGACCCGCCATGCCAGGACGCGCCACGCAAAGCTTCGCCGCCCGACGTGCCACGCCAAGCTTCACCGCCTGCTTCGTCTGCTGCTTCGTCTGCTGCTGCGTCTGCTGCTGCGTCCAAGCCTGCCATGACGGCGCCGACGCGCCCACCTCCCCGTCGACCACGGATGTGGCCGCTCCCTTGTCGTCCGCCTCGCCAAGTGCGCCCACCTACCAGTCGGCCACGAATGTGGCCATTCCCTGGGCGCCCGCCTCGCCTGCTGCAGCGGCGTTCCACTCGCCGCCGCCACTTGACTTTGCCTCGGTGGATTCGGGGACACTTGGCCTGGCGACCCACCGCCATGTCCCCCTCCCGCCCTCCCATGACTCTTGTTCATTTTTGGACATCTGGGATCTGTCCGTAAGGGGGGGGGGGTTCTGTCCTGTCTGTGTTGATCATGTTTTTGTTTGGCCGTGTGCTGTTTGTTTTTTGGACACTTTCTTAGTTCCTGGTTGTTCACTCCCTTGTTTTGTTTCCATAGCAACCCATTAGTTGTTCACCTGTCATGTCACGCACCTGTTTCACGTTTTGAGTCACGCACCTGTTGTCACTAATCATGTCACTGTTATGTAAGCCTTTTGTTTCTGTTCACTCGTTCTGCCTTCATTGTGCTTCTGTCATACTGGTTACGTGTCGTTCATGTCAAGTAAGTTTTGTCCTTGCCCAAGCCAGAGCTTCTGCTCAGTAGCAGCTTCACTTGTGTTTTAGGCACGCTTGCCTTTTTTGCTTTATTGTTTGCGTTTCTGGTAGTTTGAGTGATTTATGTCTAATAAATCCAAGCCTACCTTCACGCTGTCGTCCGGAGCCGTCTTTGCACTGGAAGAACAACCGCGCAGCGAACTGCAACCCCCTCCTCGTGACAATATTAGCTCATTTGGAATTTGATGCCTGCAAGGTGTTTCAAAAAAAGCTGGCACAAGTGGCAAGAAGACCGAGAAAGGTTGAGGAATGCTTGTCAAACACTTATTTGGAACATCCCACAGGTGAACAGGCTAATTGGGAACAGGTGGGTGCCATGATTGGGTATAAAAGCAGCTTCCGTGAAATGCTCAGTCGTTCACAAACGGGGACGGGGCAAGGGTCACCACTCTGTCAACAAATGCGTTTAAGAACAACATTTATCAACCAGCTATTGCAAGGAATTTAGGGATTTCACCATCTATGCTCTGTAATATCATCAAAAGGTTCAGAGAATCTGGAAAAATCACTGCACGTAAGCCATGATATTACGGACCTCGGATCCCTCAGGCGGTACTGCATTAAAAAGTGACATCAGTGTGTAAAGGATATCACCACATGGGCTCAGGATCACTGCAGAAAACCACTGTCAGTAACTACAGTTGGTCGCTACATCTGTAAGTGCAAGTTAAAACTCTACCATGCAAAGCGAAAGCCATTTATCAACAACACCCGGAAACGCCCGCCGGCTTCGCTGTGGCCCGAGCTCATCTAAGATGGACTGATGCAAAGTGGAAAAGTGTTCTGTGGTCGGACGAGTCCACATTTCAAATTGTTTTGTGCAACTGTGGACAAAGAGGAAAAGAACCATCCGGATTGTTCTAGGTGCAAAGTGTAAAAGCCAGCATGTGTGATGGTATGGGGCTGTATTAGTGCCCAAGGCATGGGTAACTTACACATCTGTGAAGGCATTATTAATGCTGAAAGGTACATACAGGTTTTGGAGCAACCCAAGCAACGTTATCATGGACGCCCCTGCTTATTTCAGCAAAACGATGCCTTCGTAGTAAAAGAGTGCGGGTACTAGACCAGCCTGCCTGTAGTCCAGACCTGTCTCCCATTGAAAATGTATGGTGCTGAAGCTGTACATCAAGCAAGAATGGTTAATATTACTATGAGTGACTAAAAACTAAACGCTTGGGACTTTTTTTGGCAGAAACTGCGTGGATTCTTCCAGAATGTTTCCCTGGATCGCTACGGCGAGTCGTTCAGCCCGGGCACCAACACCATGGTGTGGAGCTTGGCGGTGGCCATCTTCAGCGTGGGCGGCATGCTGGGCTCCTTCAGCGTGGGAGTGGTGGTCAACAAGTTTGGCCGGAGGAAGTCCATGCTGCTGGCCAACATCCTGGCCCTGGTGGGCGGGGGTCTGATGGGACTGTCCAGCCTGAGCCAGTCCTTCGAGATGGTCATCGTGGGCCGCCTGGTCATCGGCGTGTTCTGCGGCCTGTGCACGGGTCTGACCCCCATGTACGTGGGCGAGCTGGCCCCCACCGCCCTCCGGGGAGCCTTTGGCACCCTGCACCAGCTGGGCGTGGTTCTTGGCATCCTGGTGGCCCAGGTATGCAGGACCACCACGCACATCAATGATGATAATAATGATAATGATGATGATCTTGTTTTTGGGTTTCCAGATCTTTGGACTGGAATCTCTTCTGGGCTCGGACTCTCTGTGGCCCCTCCTGCTGGCCCTCACGGTCCTGCCCGCTGTGCTGCAGAGCATCCTGCTGCCATTTTGTCCTGAGAGCCCGCGCTACCTTCTCATCGTCCTCAACCAGGAGGAGGCGGCCAGGAAAGGTCCTGCACCCTCATGACCTCATGCAACCACCTCAGATCCTCATGCTTCTTCTAGATTGTATCATCATCTTTATCATCTCAGTCTCACTTGTACTGTCAGTCTCATAATCATGATAATATTCATATTCATAGTCTCATACTTCTTCTAGATTGTATTATCTTTATCACCTCAGTCTCACTTTTACTGCCAGTCTCATAATCATGATAATATTCATAGTCTCATACTTCTTCTAGATTGTATTATGTTTATCATCTCAGTCTCACTTGTACTGTCATTCTCATAATCATGATAATATTCATAGTCTCATACTTCTAGATTGCATTGTCATCTTTATCATCTCATTCTCATAATCATGATGATATTCATAGTCTCATACTTCTTCTAGATTGTATTATCATCTTTATCATCTCAGTCTCACTTTTACTGTCATTCTCATAATCATGATAATATTCATAGTCTCATACTTCTAGATTGTGTTGTCATCTTTATCATCTCATTCTCATAATCATGATGATATTCATAGTCTCATACTTCTTCTAGATTGTATTATCATCTTTATCATCTCAGTCTCACTTTTACTGTCATTCTCATAATCATGATAATATTCATAGTCTCATACTTCTAGATTGTATTGTCATCTTTATCACCTCAGTCTCACTTTTACTGCCAGTCTCATAATCATGATAATATTCATAGTCTCATACTTCTTCTAGATTGTATTATGTTTATCATCTCAGTCTCACTTGTACTGTCATTCTCATAATCATGATAATATTCATAGTCTCATACTTCTAGATTGCATTGTCATCTTTATCATCTCATTCTCATAATCATGATGATATTCATAGTCTCATACTTCTTCTAGATTGTATTATCATCTTTATCATCTCAGTCTCACTTTTACTGTCATTCTCATAATCATGATAATATTCATAGTCTCATACTTCTAGATTGTGTTGTCATCTTTATCATCTCATTCTCATAATCATGATGATATTCATAGTCTCATACTTCTAGATTGTGTTGTCACCTTTATCATCTCATTCTCATAATCATGATGATATTCATAGTCTCATACTTCTTCTAGATTGTATTATCATCTTTATCATCTCAGTCTCACTTTTACTGTCATTCTCATAATCATGATAATATTCATAGTCTCATACTTCTAGATTGTATTGTCATCTTTATCACCCCAGTCTCACTTTTACTGCCAGTCTCATAATCATGATAATATTCATAGTCTCATACTTCTTCTAGATTGTATTATGTTTATCATCTCAGTCTCACTTGTACTGTCATTCTCATAATCATGATAATATTCATAGTCTCATACTTCTAGATTGTATTGTCATCTTTATCATCTCATTCTCATAATCACGATGATATTCATAGTCTCATACTTCTTCTAGATTGTATTGTCATCTTTATCATCTCAGTCTCACTTTTACTGTCATTCTCATAATCATGATAATATTCATAGTCTCATACTTCTAGATTGTATTGTCATCTTTATCATCTCAGTCTCACTTTTACTGTCAGTCTCATAATCATGATAATATTCATAATCTCATACTTCTACATTTTTTTTTAATCATCTTTACCATCTCAGTCTCACTTGTACTGTCATTGTCATAATCATGACAATATTCATAGTCTCATACTTCTTCTAGATTGTATTATCATCTCAATCTCACTTGTACTGTCAGTCTCATAATCATTATAATATTCAGAATCTCATACTTCTTCTAGATTGTATTATCATTTTAATCTTCTCAGTCTCACTTTTATTGTCATTCTCATAATCATGACAATATCCATAGTCTCATACTTCTTCTAGATTGTATTATGTTTATCATCTCAGTCTCACTTGTACTGTCAGTCTCATAATCATGATAATATTCATATTCATAGTCTCATACTTCTTGTAGATTGTATTATCTTTATCACCTCAGTCTCACTTTTACTGCCAGTCTCATAATCATGATAATATTCATAGTCTCATACTTCTTCTAGATTGTATTATGTTTATCATCTCAGTCTCACTTGTACTGTCATTCTCATAATCATGATAATATTCATAGTCTCATACTTCTAGATTGTATTGTCATCTTTATCATCTCATTCTCATAATCATGATGATATTCATAGTCTCATACTTCTTCTAGATTGTATTATCATCTTTATCATCTCAGTCTCACTTTTACTGTCATTCTCATAATCATGATAATATTCATAGTCTCATACTTCTAGATTGTATTGTCATCTTTATCATCTCATTCTCATAATCATGATGATATTCATAGTCTCATACTTCTTCTAGATTGTATTATCATCTTTATCATCTCAGTCTCACTTTTACTGTCATTCTCATAATCATGATACTATTCATAGTCTCATACTTCTAGATTGTATTGTCATCTTTATCATCTCAGTCTCACTTGTACTGTCAGTCTCATAATCATGATAATATTCATATTCATAGTCTCATACTTCTTGTAGATTGTATTATCTTTATCACCTCAGTCTCACTTTTACTGCCAGTCTCATAATCATGATAATATTCATAGTCTCATACTTCTTCTAGATTGTATTATGTTTATCATCTCAGTCTCACTTGTACTGTCATTCTCATAATCATGATAATATTCATAGTCTCATACTTCTAGATTGTATTGTCATCTTTATCATCTCATTCTCATAATCATGATGATATTCATAGTCTCATACTTCTTCTAGATTGTATTATCATCTTTATCATCTCAGTCTCACTTTTACTGTCATTCTCATAATCATGATAATATTCATAGTCTCATACTTCTAGATTGTATTGTCATCTTTATCATCTCAGTCTCACTTTTACTGTCAGTCTCATAATCATGATAATATTCATAATCTCATACTTCTACATTTTTTTAAATCATCTTTACCATCTCAGTCTCACTTGTACTGTCATTCTCATAATCATGACAATATTCATAGTCTCATACTTCTTCTAGATTGTATTATCATCTCAATCTCACTTGTACTGTCAGTCTCATAATCATTATAATATTCAGAATCTCATACTTCTTCTAGATTGTATTATAATTTTTATCTTCTCAGTCTCACTTTTATTGTCATTCTCATAATCATGACAATATCCATAGTCTCATACTTCTTCTAGATTGTATTATCATCTCAATCTCACTTGTACTGTCAGTCTCATAATCATTATAATATTCAGAATCTCATACTTCTTCTAGATTGTATTATAATTTTTATCTTCTCAGTCTCACTTTTATTGTCATTCTCATAATCATGATAATATTCATAATATCATACTTCTTCTAGATTGTACTATCATCTTTATTATCTCAGTTTCACTTTTACTGTCATTCTCATAATCATTTTCATAGTCTCATGCTCCTTCTAGATTATATTATCATTTTTATCATCTCAGTCTCGCTTTTGCTGTCGGTCTCATAATCATAATAATATCTATAGTCTCATATTTCTGCTGGATTGTATTATCATCTTTATCATCTCAGTCTCACATTTACTGTCATTCTCATAATCATAATAATATTCATAATCCCAAACTTCTTCTAGATTGTGTTATCATCTTTAACCTCTGTCTCACTTTAACTGACAGTCTCATAATCAAAATAATAATTATCTCATACTTACTCTAGATTGTATCATCTTCATCATCTCAGTCTCTTTTTTTCTGTCCTTCTCATAATCATAATAATATTTATAATCTCATACTTCTTCTAGATTGTATCATCTTTATCATGTCCGTCTCACTTTTGCTGTCAGTCTCTTAATGATAATAATATTTATAATCTCATACTTCTTCTAGATTGTTTTATCATCTTGATCATCTCAGTTTACTGTCATTCTCATAATCATAATAATATTCATAATCTCATACTTCTTCTATATTGCATTATCATCTTTATTATCTTAGTCTCACTTTTAATGTCAGTCTAATAATCATAATAATATTTCTAGTCTCATACTTATTCTAGATTGTATCATCATTTTTATCATCCCAGTCTCACTTTTATTGTCAGTCTCATAATTATAATAATATTCATAATCTCATACTTCTTCTAGAATGTATCACCATCTTTATCATCTCCGTTTCACTTTTACTGTCATTCTCATAATCATAATAATCTTAATCCCATACTTCTTAACGTTAACAACTGGGCTCCACGGATTCAGATCTTGGTCATAATTGGTAGGAATGATGTTGATGACACCCTGAAGTGACCGATGGGTCATACCTATTCGTAGTGGGCGTGGCACGGCGTCAAAACTTTGATCTGATGGTTCGCCACAAAACACGAGACGTTAACAACTGGGCTCCACGGGTTCATATTTTGGTCGTAATTGGTAGGAATGATGTTGATGACACCCTGAAGTGCCCGATAGGTCCGTACCTGGTCATACCTGTTCGTAGTGGGGGTGGCCTGGCGTCAGAAGTTTGATCTGATGGTTCGCCACAAAATACGAGACGTTAACAACTGGGCTCCACGGGTTCAGATCTTGGTCATAATTGGTAGGAATAATGATGATGACACCCTGATGTGCCCGATGGGTCCGTACCTGGTCATACCTATTCGTAGTGGGCGTGGCGCGGCGTCAGAAGTTTGATCTGATGGTTCGCCACAAAACACGAGACGTTAACAACTGGGCTCCACGGGTTCAGATCTTGGTCATAATTGGTAGGAATGATGAGGATGACACCCTGAAGTGACCGATGGGTCCGTACCTGGTCATACCTGTTCGTAGTGGGCGTGGCCTGGCATCAAAAGTTTGATCTGATGGTTCGCCACAAAATACGAGATGTTAACAACTGGACTCCACGGTTTCAGATTTTGGTCGTAATTGGTAGGAATGATGTTGATGACACCCTGAAGTGTCCGATAGGTCCGTACCTGGTCATACCTGTTCGTAGTGGGGGTGGCCTGGCGTCAGAAGTTTGATCTGATGGTTCGCCACAAAATACGAGACGTTAACAACTGGGCTCCACGGGTTCAGATCTTGGTCATAATTGGTAGGAATGATGTTGATGACACCCTGAAGTGACCGATGGGTCTGTACCTGGTCATACCTATTCGTAGTGAGCGTGGAACGGCGTCAAAACTTTGATCTGATGGTTCGCCACAAAACACGAGACGTTAACAACTGGGCTCCACGGATTCAGATTTTGGTCGTAATTGGTAGGAATGATGTTGATGACACCCTGAAGTGCCCGATAGGTCCGTACCTGGTCATACCTGTTCGTAGTGGGGGTGGCCTGGCGTCAGAAGTTTGATCTGATGGTTCGCCACAAAATACGAGACGTTAACAACTGGGCTCCACGGGTTCAGATCTTGGTCATAATTGGTAGGAATGATGTTGATGACACCCTGAAGTGACCGATGGGTCCGTACCTGGTCATACCTATTTGTAGTGGGCGTGGCACGGCGTCAATACTTTGATCTGATGGTTCGCCACAAAACACGAGACGTTAACAACTGGGCTCCACAGATTCAGATTTTGGTCGTAATTGGTAGGAATGATTATGATGACACCATGAAGTGTCCGATGGGTCTGTACCTGGTCATACCTATTCGTAGTGAGCGTGGCACGGCGTCAAAACTTTGATCTGATGGTTCGCCACAAAACACGAGACGTTAACAACTGGGCTACACGGATTCAGATTTTGGTCGTAATTGGTAGAAATGATGATGATGACACCCTGAAGTGCCCGATAGGTCCGTACCTGGTCATACCTGTTCGTAGTGGGGGTGGCCTGGCGTCAGAAGTTTGATCTGATGGTTCGCCACAAAATACGAGACGTTAACAACTGGACTCTACGGGTTCAGATCTTGGTCATAATTGGTAGGAATGATGTTGATGACACCCTGAAGTGACCGATGGGTCCGTACCTGGTCATACCTATTCGTAGTGAGCATGGCACGGCGTCAAAACTTTGATCTGATGGTTCGCCACAAAACACGAGACGTTAACAACTGGGCTCCACGGATTCAGATTTTGCTCGTAATTGGTAGGAATGATGTTGATGACACCCTGAAGTGCCCGATAGGTCTGTACCTGGTCATACCTGTTCGTAGTGGGGGTGGCCTGGCGTCAGAAGTTTGATCTGATGGTTCGCCACAAAATACGAGACGTTAACAACTGGACTCTACGGGTTCAGATCTTGGTCATAATTGGTAGGAATGATGTTGATGACACCCTGAAGTGACCGATGGGTCCGTACCTGGTCATACCTATTCGTAGTGGGCGTGGCGCGGCGTCAAAAGTTTGATCTGATGGTTCGCCACAAAACACGAGACGTTAACAACTGGGCTCCACAGATTCAGATTTTGGTCGTAATTGGTAGGAATGATTATGATGACACCATGAAGTGTCCGATGGGTCTGTACCTGGTCATACCTATTCGTAGTGAGCATGGCACGGCGTCAAAATTTTGATCTGATGGTTCGCCACAAAACACGAGACGTTAACAACTGGGCTCCACGGATTCAGATTTTGGTCGTAATTGGTAGGAATGATGTTGATGACACCCTGAAGTGCCCGATAGGTCCGTACCTGGTCATACCTGTTCGTAGTGGGGGTGGCCTGGCGTCAGAAGTTTGATCTGATGGTTCGCCACAAAATACGAGACGTTAACAACTGGGCTCCACGGGTTCAGATCTTGGTCATAATTGGTAGGAATGATGAGGATGACACCCTGAAGTGCCCGATAGGTCCGTACCTGGTCATACCTGTTCGTAGTGGGGGTGGCCTGGCGTCAGAAGTTTGATCTGATGGTTCGCCACAAAATACGAGACGTTAACAACTGGGCTCCACGGGTTCAGATCTTGGTCATAATTGGTAGGAATGATGTTGATGACACCCTGAAGTGACCGATGGGTCCGTACCTGGTCATACCTATTCGTAGTGGGCGTGGCGCGGCGTCAAAAGTTTGATCTGATGGTTCGCCACAAAACACGAGACGTTAACAACTGGGCTCCACAGATTCAGATTTTGGTCGTAATTGGTAGGAATGATTATGATGACACCATGAAGTGTCCGATGGGTCTGTACCTGGTCATACCTATTCGTAGTGAGCATGGCACGGCGTCAAAACTTTGATCTGATGGTTCGCCACAAAACACGAGACGTTAACAACTGGGCTCCACGGATTCAGATTTTGGTCGTAATTGGTAGGAGTGATGTTGATGACACCCTGAAGTGCCCGATAGGTCCGTACCTGGTCATACCTGTTCGTAGTGGGGGTGGCCTGGCGTCAGAAGTTTGATCTGATGGTTCGCCACAAAATACGAGACGTTAACAACTGGGCTCCACGGGTTCAGATCTTGGTCATAATTGGTAGGAATGATGAGGATGACACCCTGAAGTGCCCGATAGGTCCGTACCTGGTCATACCTGTTCGTAGTGGGGGTGGCCTGGCGTCAGAAGTTTGATCTGATGGTTCGCCACAAAATACGAGACGTTAACAACTGGGCTCCACGGGTTCAGATCTTGGTCATAATTGGTAGGAATGATGTTGATGACACCCTGAAGTGACCGATGGGTCCGTACCTGGTCATACCTGTTCATAGTGGGCTTGGCCTGGCGTCAGAAGTTTGATCTGATGGTTCGCCATAAAACATGAGACGTTAACAGCTGGACTCCACGGGTTCAGATCTTGGTCATAATTGGTAGGAATAATGATGATGACACCCTGATGTGCCCGATGGGTCCGTACCTGGTCATACCTATTCGTAGTGGGCGTGGCGCGGCGTCAAAAGTTTGATCTGATGGTTCGCCACAAAACACGAGACGTTAACAACTGGGCTCCACAGATACAGATTTTGGTCGTAATTGGTAGGAATGATTATGATGACACCATGAAGAGTCCGATGGGTCTGTACCTGGTCATACCTATTCGTAGTGAGCGTGGCACGGCGTCAAAACTTCGATCTGATGGTTCGCCACAAAACACGAGACGTTAACAACTGGGCTCCACGGGTTCAGATCTTGGTCATAATTGGTAGGAATGATGTTGATGACACCCTGAAGCGACCGATGGGTCCGTACCTGGTCATACCTATTCGTAGTGAGCGTGGCACGGCGTCAAAACTTTGATCTGATGGTTCGCCACAAAACACGAGACGTTAACTGGACTCCACGGGTTCAGATTTTGGTCGTAATTGGTAGGAATGATGATTTTGACACCTTGAAGTGCCCGATAGGTACGTAACTGGTCATACCTGTTCATAGTGGGCGTGGCCTGGCGTCAGAAGTTTGATCTGATGGTTCGCCATAAAACATGAGACGTTAACAGCTGGACTCCACGGGTTCAGATCTTGGTCATAATTGGTAGGAATAATGATGATGACACCCTGATGTGCCCGATGGGTCCGTACCTGGTCATACCTATTCGTAGTGGGCGTGGCGCGGCGTCAAAAGTTTGATCTGATGGTTCGCCACAAAACACGAGACGTTAACAACTGGGCTCCACAGATTCAGATTTTGGTCGTAATTGGTAGGAATGATTATGATGACACCATGAAGAGTCTGATGGGTCTGTACCTGGTCATACCTATTCGTAGTGAGCGTGGCACGGCGTCAAAACTTTGATCTGATGGTTCGCCACAAAACACGAGACGTTAACAACTGGGCTCCACGGATTCAGATTTTGGTCGTAATTGGTAGGAATGATGTTGATGACACCCTGAAGTGCCCGATAGGTCCGTACCTGGTCATACCTATTTGTAGTGGGCGTGGCACGGCGTCAAAATTTTGATCTGATGGTTCGCCACAAAACACGAGACGTTAACAACTGGGCTCCACGGATTCAGATTTTGGTCGTAATTGGTAGGAATGATGTTGATGACACCCCGAAGTGCCCGATAGGTCCGTACCTGGTCATACCTATTTGTAGTGGGCGTGGCACGGCGTCAAAACTTTGATCTGATGGTTCGCCACAAAACACGAGACGTTAACAACTGGGCTCCACGGATTCAGATTTTGGTCGTAATTGGTAGGAATGATGTTGATGACACCCTGAAGTGCCCGATAGGTCCGTACCTGGTCATACCTGTTCGTAGTGGGCGTGGCCTGGCATCAAAAGTTTGATCTGATGGTTCGCCACAAAACACAAGACATTAACAGCTGGGCTCTACGGGTTCAGATCTTGGTCATAATTGGTAGGAATGATGAGGATGACACCCTGAAGTGACCGATGGGTCCGTACCTGGTCATACCAATTCATAGTGGGCGTGGCCTGGCGTCAAATGTTTGATCTGATGGTTCGCCACAAAACACGAGACGTTAACAACTGGGCTCCACGGATTCAGATTTTGGTCGTAATTGGTAGGAATGATGTTGATGACACCCTGAAGTGCCCGATAGGTCCGTACCTGGTCATACCTGTTTGTAGTGGGGGTGGCCTGGCGTCAGAAGTTTGATCTGATGGTTCGCCACAAAATACGAGACGTTAACAACTGGGCTCCACGGGTTCAGATCTTGGTCATAATTGGTAGGAATGATGAGGATGACACCCTGAAGTGCCCGATGGGTCTGTACCTGGTCATACCTGTTCGTAGTGGGCGTGGCCTGGCATCAAAAGTTTGATCTGATGGTTCGCCACAAAATACGAGATGTTAACAACTGGACTCCACGGTTTCAGATTTTGGTCGTAATTGGTAGGAATGATGATGATGACACCTTGAAGTGCCCGATAGGTACGTAACTGGTCATACCTGTTCATAGTGGGCGTGGCCTGGCGTCAGAAGTTTGATCTTATGGTTCGCCACAAAACACAAGACATTAACAGCTGGACTCTACGGGTTCAGATCTTGGTCATAATTGGTAGGAATGATGAGGATGACACCCTGAAGTGCCCGATGGGTCTGTACCTGGTCATACCTGTTCGTAGTGGGCGTGGCCTGGCATCAAAAGTTTGATCTGATGGTTCGCCACAAAATACGAGATGTTAACAGCTGGACTCCACGGGTTCAGATTTTGGTCGTAATTGGTAGGAATGATGTTGATGACACCCTGAAGTGACCGATGGGTCCGTACCTGGTCATACCAATTCATAGTGGGCGTGGCCTGGCGTCAAATGTTTGATCTGATGGTTCGCCACAAAACACGAGACGTTAACAACTGGTCTCCACGGATTCAGATTTTGGTCGTAATTGGTAGGAATGATGTTGATGACACCCTGAAGTGCCCGATAGGTCCGTACCTGGTCATACCTGTTTGTAGTGGGGGTGGCCTGGCGTCAGAAGTTTGATCTGATGGTTCGCCACAAAATACGAGACGTTAACAACTGGGCTCCACGGGTTCAGATCTTGGTCATAATTGGTAGGAATGATGAGGATGACACCCTGAAGTGCCCGATGGGTCTGTACCTGGTCATACCTGTTCGTAGTGGGCGTGGCCTGGCATCAAAAGTTTGATCTGATGGTTCGCCACAAAATACGAGATGTTAACAACTGGACTCCACGGTTTCAGATTTTGGTCGTAATTGGTAGGAATGATGATGATGACACCTTGAAGTGCCCGATAGGTACGTAACTGGTCATACCTGTTCATAGTGGGCGTGGCCTGGCGTCAGAAGTTTGATCTGATGGTTCGCCACAAAACACGAGACATTAACAGCTGGACTCTACGGGTTCAGATCTTGGTCATAATTGGTAGGAATGATGAGGATGACACCCTGAAGTGCCCGATAGGTCCGTACCTGGTCATACCTGTTCGTAGTGGGGGTGGCCTGGCGTCAGAAGTTTGATCTGATGGTTCGCCACAAAATATGAGACGTTAACAACTGGGCTCCACGGGTTCAGATTTTGGTCGTAATTGGTAGGAATGATGATGATGACACCCTGAAGTGCCCGATAGGTCCGTACCTGGTCATACCTGTTCGTAGTGGGCGTGGCCTGGCGTCAAATGTTTGATCTGATGGTTCGCCACAAAACACGAAACATTAACAGCTGGGCTCTACGGGTTTAGATCTTGGTCATAATTGGTAGGAGTGATGAGGATGACACCCTGAAGTGACCGATGGGTCCGTACTTGGTCATACCTGTTCATAGTGGGCGTGGCCTGGCGTCAGAAGTTAGATCTGATGGTTCGCTACAAAACACGAGACGTTAACAGCTGGGCTCCACGGGTTCAGATCTTGGTCATAATTGGTAGGAATGATGTTGATGACACCTTGAAGTGCCCGATAGGTACGTAACTGGTCATACCTGTTCATAGTGGGCGTGGCCTGGCGTCAGAAGTTTGATCTGATGGTTCGCTACAAAACACGAGACGTTAACAGCTGGGCTCCACGGGTTCAGATCTTGGTCATAATTGGTAGGAATGATGTTGATGACACCCTGATGTGCCCGATGGGTCCGTACCTGGTCATACCTATTCGTAGTGGGCGTGGCGCGGCGTCAGAAGTTTGATCTGATGGTTCGCCACAAAATACGAGACGTTAACAACTGGGCTCCACGGGTTCAGATCTTGGTCATAATTGGTAGGAATGATGAGGATGACACCCTGAAGTGCCCGATGGGTCTGTACCTGGTCATACCTGTTCGTAGTGGGCGTGGCCTGGCATCAAAAGTTTGATCTGATGGTTCGCCACAAAATACGAGATGTTAACAACTGGACTCCACGGTTTCAGATTTTGGTCGTAATTGGTAGGAATGATGTTGATGAAACCCTGAAGTGACCGATGGGTCCGTACCTGGTCATACCAATTCATAGTGGGCGTGGCCTGGCGTCAAATGTTTGATCTGATGGTTCGCCACAAAACACGAGACGTTAACTGGACTCCACGGGTTAAGATTTTGGTCGTAATTGGTAGGAATGATGATGATGACACCTTGAAGTGCCCGATAGGTACGTAACTAGTCATACCTGTTCATAGTGGGCGTGGCCTGGCGTCAGAAGTTAGATCTGATGGTTCGCTACAAAACACGAGACGTTAACAGCTGGGCTCCACGGGTTCAGATCTTGGTCATAATTGGTAGGAATGATGTTGATGACACCCTGAAGTGCCCGATAGGTACGTACCTGGTCATACCAATTCATAGTGGGCGTGGCCTGGCGTCAAATGTTTGATCTGATGGTTCGCCACCAAACACGAGACGTTAACTGGACTCCACGGTTTCAGATTTTGGTCGTAATTGGTAGGAATGATTATGATGACACCATGAAGTGTCCGATGGGTCTGTACCTGGTCATACCTATTCGTAGTGAGCGTGGCACGGCGTCAAAACTTTGATCTGATGGTTCGCCACAAAACACGAGACGTTAACAACTGGGCTCCACGGATTCAGATTTTGGTCGTAATTGGTAGGAATGATGTTGATGACACCTGAAGTGCCCGATAGGTCCGTACCTGGTCATACCTGTTCGTAGTGGGGGTGGCCTGGCGTCAGAAGTTTGATCTGATGGTTCGCCACAAAATACGAGACGTTAACAACTGGGCTCCACGGGTTCAGATCTTGGTCATAATTGGTAGGAGTGATGAGGATGACACCCTGAAGTGCCCGATGGGTCTGTACCTGGTCATACCTGTTCGTAGTGGGCGTGGCCTGGCATCAAAAGTTTGATCTGATGGTTCGCCACAAAATACGAGATGTTAACAACTGGACTCCACGGTTTCAGATTTTGGTCGTAATTGGTAGAAATGATGATGATGACACCTTGAAGTGCCCGATAGGTACGTAACTGGTCATACCTGTTCATAGTGGGCGTGGCCTGGCGTCAGAAGTTTGATCTGATGGTTCGCCACAAAACACGAGACATTAACAGCTGGGCTCTACGGGTTCAGATCTTGGTCATAATTGGTAGGAATGATGATGCTGACACCCTGAAGTGACCGATGGGTCCGTACCTGGTCATACCTATTCGTAGTGGGCGGAGCTTGGCGCCCTAAACATCCCCAATCACACAGTCATTAATCATGTCACGAATAGAGTAAGACCACCAACAATCTTACACTTATTCTATATGATTATTTTTGTCATCGTTTCTACTTATCACTGTTATTCTCATTCATAGTTTGATGGACTTCCTCCAATTCTCATTCCTTGTTTCTCATTGCCTTTCACAATGACAATGATATTCTTCCATGCGTTCTCATTCACAGCCTTATTCTAAGTGCTAGAATTCTAAGTACTCTTACTTTCTTTTTTTCTTTCTCATGTCCTCTCAGTCTCATGCTCGCTCTCATTGTTCCGCTCGCAGCCCTGGTGCGC